>NC_058368.1:62560000-62860000 GCF_018350175.1 Felis catus | reverse complement strand
CTCTCTCTCTCTCTCTCTCTCTCTCTCTCCCCAAAAGAAGTATATACGCACCTCCTGGCCACCCTGAGTCTTGCTATGCTGCATTTTTATGCGTATAAATATCTCCAAGGTGCCAAATAAAGGGATAATTCCAACTCTTTTTCATTTCAGTAAGACCTATTTTCTATCTTTTGAGAGAGACTAAATTTTCTCTCTTAAGTAAAAACTAAAAGAGAACCAGTGGTCTTAGGATTTGTATTAATACAAATATTTTCATTGAAAAATGTATTCAGTCTTTTCATGATAGAAAGCAATTCTAATTTGCCTTCTTGGTTAGACAATAAGGACTAGGTTTGCCAATTAGCCTATATGGTAGATATATTTGAAATTAATGGAGCTACATGTGCAGCTCCAAAGTTTTCCTGAAAATATATTTAAATCATGTGATGAAAATTTATTTATGTATATGTATATTTGTGTATTGAGATTAAAAACAATTTGTCCAAATTATCCAAATATTTTAAACACATTTCTTTCTAAGGGGAAAATTAACAGGTATAGTATACTTCTAAGAAACTAAAAATGTGTTTAGTTTGACTTTAGATTGACTTTAATAACTGGGGAAGAAATCTTTGTACATTTCTTTGCCTCCACAAAATTGAAAGGATGGGCAAATTAAATTGCCAGAAAATAAATTAATAAAAATTAACTTGTAATGATCAATCACTGTGTGATTTCTAGCCTATAAATCCAAAGTCATTCAAATCATTGAATGAAATATTATAATGAAACACCTTCCATTCTCATTTACATAAACACGTTTTCTCAGCGTTGGCATCTAAAAAATATATTGCTATAAAAGTCATTACATACTTGGGCTTCATTCTAGCAATAAGTATTAGGTTTTTCCTGTCATTAAGAAAAACATTTCCCAGTGATTAGTCATTAGCAAAATTTATAGCATTTTATGTTGTTTTTTTATTAATCACCTACTATTAATAATTGAAATGAAAACTCAATTTACATAATTTCTTTTAAAACTTGGAGGCTTCTAATCATAGAAATAAAAATTGCATTTCAAGTGTAATGTAGAGTATGATGAAAGGTTTTTCATTCCAGGGATGTATGATACAGGATTAGTGAAAGATGCTAGCATAAAACTCTGGTATGGAAATCAAGTGTTAGCACAGATTTTAAATGAAAAGGAGACATCAAAAAATTACCACCTGTTAAAGAAGTGCTTATTCATGTACTTTTAATTTTTTTTTTTAACATTTATTTATTTTTGAGACAGAGAGAGACAGAGCATGAACGGGGGAGGGGCAGAGAGAGAGGGAGACACAGAATCGGAAACGGGCTCCAGGCTCTGAGCCATCAGCCCAGAGCCTGACGCGGGGCTCGAACCCACGGACCGCGAGATCGTGACCTGGCTGAAGTCGGACGCTTAACCGACTGCGCCACCCAGGCGCCCCTTAGCAACTTTCAAATACACAATAAAGTATTGTTAACAGTAATCATCATGTTGTACATTACATCCCCAGGATTTATTTACTTTGCAACTGGAAGTTTGTGCCCTTTGACCCCCTTCACCCACTCCCATCCCCTCATTGGGCAACCACAAAGCTGTCCTCTGATTTCTGAATTTGGTTATTATTGTTGATTAAGACTCCACATATAAGTGAGATCATATGGCGTTTGTCTTTCTCTGTCTTACATATTTTATTCTTGACTGCCAAAACACAAGAGAGGTTTACTTTCTCTCTCTTTCTCTCCTCTTTTTTTTCCCTCCCCCTCTATGAATGGGACTCAGCATAAAGAATGTGTATAAAGCCTACACACCTTTTTGTATCCACTATTTCTTGTTACAATTCAATGCAAGGTGATTAGCCACTTATTAGTCTGGATTTATTTAATTATTAACAAAATTAAAATTTATAGTAGAGATTTATTTCCTGGGGTTCTAATTTATGATGAAAATGTGGGCTTTAAAGGTGTGGGGTTTGTTAGCTAAATTTAATTATGATGCTGGATTCTGTCTTTAGGCATTTCCTAAACTCTTTAGAAGAAAAACTTAATATTAAAATAAAATCATAAAGGAAGTAATTATTTGTTCTAAAGGCAGATTTGTGTCTGTACCTTTGTACTTTAGTAGAAGAGATTAGCTTGCCAAGGAGACAGGTTGTATGATTATTATATTCTGAACTTGCCCTCCTTAACCTCAGTTGATATATGCAAAGGAGGTGTTGATAATGAAACAGAAGATAGGACCCTTCATATTTATAATTATTGCTTATTATGTAAATTTTGAGCTAATTTAAGAACCATATTAGGATAATTCATCTTAATAGAGCTACTTAATAAGTACATCTTAATTGCCCATTGGCCTGGTTTATAAGTAAGATTTAAACTTTAAACTCTGATGATGATTTTACCTTGATTTTCTTCCATGTTATGAATAAGTAGAAGTGCAATGATATTTTAATTTTTATCAAATTTGACAAAATATTTACATTTTCATTTAAAAGTCAAAATTTATTTTTTTCATTTTTTTTAATGTTTATTTTTGAGAGAGAGGCAGACAGCCAGACAGAGCGCTAGTGGGGAAGGAGCAAAGAGAAAGGGAGACACAGAGTCTGAAGCCTGCTTCAGCACAGAGCTGTCAGCACAGAGCCCAACGTGGGGTTCGAACTCACAACCTGTGAGATCATGACCTGAGTTGAAGTCAGACGTTTAACCGACTGAGTCACCCAGGCACCCCCAAAAGTAAAAAAATTTTAAAAAGAGTAGTTAAGTTTTTTTTGCAAATAGTTATTCTCAACATATGAAGCTAAATACTATTTTTTGGAGGCTGTTTTATTTTGTTTTTTCATACTCTCAGTTGATTTTATTCAATTGAAAAAACAAGGAAAAAATCAAACAGATAATGTAGAATACTTTAGATCTTTCTTTCTTCAAAGGGAAAACAGATCTAAACAGCTTTTCACTGTTACACTACATAATGGTTTTTCTGATATTCTGAATTTCTTGCAAATATCAATGGTATAATTATTAATAATAATGTTCACCAAGTATATGGCTAAGCACTTTATAGACATTTTTGTCATTTAATCAAACAACACTCCATGAGTTTGATTCTCTTATACCGAATTTAAGTAAATTGTTTAACACTGTACCACATGTAACAGGCATACCCAAGATGTAAACAAATGCCTGAATGTTCTGAAGAGTAAACCCCACTTCTAAGTTTCCACTATAAAAAAAAAAACTATTTGAGTTTCAAAGGTCAGATTTTATAGTCATTTATTCATAAACCCAAATTTAAAGATGGACTGTTGGTGACCTCCTGATATGTTTCAGCAAGAATTCAGATTCAGTGCTGTAAAACTGATATTTTCCTTTCTGTGCTATATTCCATAGGCTAAATGTTTCTTTTCTTTTCTTTTCTTTTCTTTTCTTTTCTTTTCTTTTCTTTTCTTTTCTTTTCTTCTCTTCTCTTCTCTTCTCTTCTCTTCTCTTCTCTTCTCTTTTCTTTTCTTTTCTTTTCTTTTCTTTAAATTATGGATGACTAAGGTGCACCCAGGTGATTCAGTTGGTTAAGTGTCTGACTCTTGATCTCAACTCAGGTCTTGATCTCAGGGTTGTGAGTTCAAGCCCCACATTGGGCTCCACACTGGACATGGAGCCTACTTAAAAAAAATTATGGATGACTGAAACATGCAGAAAATTACTTAATAAAATTAGTAATTGGTCCCTTATCACTCACTCTTTTGTTTGGTAAATGCAAACAGCCATGGACTTTGTTTTCTTCAGATCAATCTAGGAGAATTTTAAGCAAAAGAGCACTTTTATAATAGCATCCCTACCCACCCAATAATTACAATGTTGCAGTATGCATAAACTGCATAAACTGATTTGTCATTCAACACAAATCAATATAATTTAATTTGAATAGGATGAATATAATTTAATTAGGATATTTTACAATTTAATAGAATTGGATGGAATGGAATGGAATGGAATGGAATGGAATGGAATGGAATAGAATAGAATAGAATAGAATAGAATAGAATAGGCAGACCAAACAATATTAGTTAATCAAAATATGTTCAAATTTTTAACCAACATGTGGAAAACCAGCCAAAATTTTCATGTTCCCTTCACTTTCCTTTACTGACAAGCAGAATTTAAACATTACCTGTACTCTATTCAGATGGCCACTAGCAATGTCTCTGTACCACAGAGCTATGGTTGTTATTTAATAACTAAGGGCAAATAAGAAATTGTTATTGTAATCTGCTGAGATTAACATACCAGGTAGTATGAGAGAGAGTGTTCTATTTAATTACATTTTCTAGTGCAGAGTTGGACCTAAGTTGAAATGTTGAAATCCAATTTTGTTTTTTTTCTGTTTGGGGGAAACAAAAGACCTCTCTCTCTCTCTCTCTCTCTCTCTCTCTCTCTCTCTGTCTTTTCAGTGGAATGCTAGGGAACAGATTCCTAAGCAAAAGTAGGATCATCCAGGGGATTAATATATGTTATTAATTTCCTTTCAACATAGGCCCAAAGATCTTGACCAAATCTACTTAATAAAAATAATTGTAGTTGATCTTATTAAAAGGAAAATATAATTAATTTGAGGAATGGTTTAATTTTCCATGATTAATATGTACCAATTTACAGTGTCCTGAAGATGGGGGAGGGGGCATTATGCGTATTTTATTTTATTTTGCTATTTTTGTATTTATGTGTTTAGTTGTATACTTATTATGACTAGGAGATCATATAAATTCTCAAGTACTATTGGGAATTACCTCAGGAAGATGCAGAAAAAAAAACTGTTGATACAAGAGAAAAAAGAAAGAAAAGATAATAGTTTCAGATATAAAAACCTTGAGGAGGCCAGAATGAGTGGATTCCAATAGAATAGAAAATAGTTTAGCCTGTTGGTATGTCTAGGAGGTAGAGTACAGATTTAAGGGTTGGGTGACATTTGAACTTGATCTCATAAAATTATCCTGCTCATTGGTTCACATTCTATAATCAATAATAAAATATTATGGTTAAGAATGATTAATAATTCCATAAAAGTACATGCTTTTAAACATATTAGCTTGGACTGTTTCCTGGTTAGAATTCTTCACAATATTGAAAAGTTGAATCAAAGAGGAAAAAGTTCATTGCTGTTAATACAAAGAAATACATGTTTTACCAGGTGTATTTTCATTCACATTAAAAGCTAAATTACTTAATTTTACAATCTATATTATAAACTTTTATATATTTATTGTATTTATTATATATTGTTATATATTATATTATATTATATTATATTATATTATATTATATTAATTTTTAAGTAGGCTCCACATCCAGCACACAGCCCAATGATTTGGGCTTGAACTCAAGACCCTGAGATCAAGACCTGAACTGAGATCAAGAGTCAGACACCTAACAGACTGAGCTACCCAGGTGTCCCTTTTAGATATTATTTTTTAAGTTTTATTTATTTATTTTGAAAGAGAGAGAATATAAATAAGAATAGGGGAGGGACAGAGAGTGAGGGGGAGAGGGAGGGGGAGAGAGAGAGAGAATCCCAGTGTGGAGCCTGGTATGGGGACTCTAACCCACAAACCATGAGATCATGACCTGAGCTGAAACAAAGGGTTGGATGCTTAACCGACTGGGTCACCCAGGCACACCAAAAATGTTAAATAGTTTTAAGTAAAATATTTATTTTTTACACGTTTCAATGTTAATTTGTATATTCAGAGTCCATGAATCTTTACATATTCCTGAAATATATTGTGTTTATCTGATTATTGTCCTCTCTCTTTTTTGCCATTTTTACGTATTTGAACGTATTTGTTCTATTTTGGTGAAAGGTTTGAAGTCTTCTAATAGTGCTACTAAACACTGCATTTCTTTTTTGTGGCTTCTTTCTTTTGTAAACATACCTGACAGTGGTTAACCCACAAGTAGTAGCACTGAGGCTGTACCTAAAAATTACCATCACAACACTGCTATGGCCCTGAGCTTTCCAGGTTTCAGACATTCATTCATGCTGTTTCATTGCCCCATTGCAGAGACAGATTATACTTTCTTGACTGCTATGTTCAAAATTTAAATGATTAGCTGTTTTTCACAGTTAATAAAAGGAAGAAAATAGCTAAATTTATCATAATGCAAAACTTTTCATTAGAATGATTTTATAAAAAATTCTCAAAGAAGAATGAATAAATGGAAGCTTGATGACTTAATTCTTAAAATCTATTAAATCTCTGAGTATTTTTATCTTCATACCTATTTTATTTTATTTTATTTGTTTTAGAGAGAGAAAGTGTGAGTGGAGGAGAGAGGCAGGGAGAGAGAGAGAGAATCTTAAGCAGGCTCCACACTGAGTGTGGACTCAGGGATTGATCCCATGACCCTGGGATCATGACCTGAGACAAAATCAAGAGTTAGATGCCAAACTGACTGAGCCCCCCAGGAGACCCTCATAACTTTTTATTCTAGTTGATGCTGGAACATCTCCTATGGCTCAGTCCATCTTCCACAGTAGGGAAATTTGGAATGCTTTCCCTGCAGAGAGCTTTGGTAAGTCCCTAACAGTCTTGATAGGTATAAACAATGTAATTTCAATCCTGAACTGTCTTCTGCAGTTTTCTCAGGACTGAGGAATTTCCTGGAACCAGAACTTTCAGCAGTAAAACTGGATGATCCCTAGCCAACTGAAATGGGTGACCAATGGATATAGTAATCGTGGGTGTTAAGTGTTTTAAAGATGTCTTAGTGGTAATAATCTCAATAATTGATATATTTGTATTTTATTCGTATAATAAAGTATATTTACATTACAGAAAAGACATACTTCCCTCTGTACTGCTGGAAGCAACCTCTGATAAGGTTGTGGGGTTTGGGTTAACACACAGAAACTCCATCTGACTGACAACTGGCCCTTACCAAATGGGGCACTCAGAATCCTAGAAACGTATATTCCTTGCATTGTGTCTCTCTTCCCAGTAAATTTCTCCTTTCTTACCCAAGATTCCTAAACTTTCAAAGTTATCATTTCCTTGCTTTTCTTCATAGTTTACTATTTATGATTGCCTCCCTTAGCAAGATGGTCATTTTGTCTGTGAACTTATAGAACTGGAATGTAGTTATTCTTCTTTGTTTTTGTACATCTTCCATATTTTCTATTTTGATTTCATTAAAATAATGTACGCATTTGTTTACTATACAGAGACATTTGCTTTGTTTCCAGTTTGGGGCCATTATGAGTGCTATGAACTTCCTTGTACATGTATTCTGCACATGGTTTCCTTTAAGCTATATACCTAGGAGCAAAAATATTGAGTCATCATGTTTGCACATGTTTGAATTTACTAAATAATGCCTTTTTACCATTTCAGGCTTTGGCCATCAGTTAATGCAAAGTCTCTTTGCTCTATACCTTTTCAGGCACTGCATTCTTTCAACCTTTTTAAGTTTTGCCAGCTAGCGGTGTCTCATTGTGGCTTAAATATTTCCTTTCTCTGATTGCTACTGAAGATGAGCATAAGGAAACTTACCATATCAACTCATTGTTTACCCTTCACTGCCTCTAGGTCGATGATTTAGAGCCCGGTCTCAGAATAGCCTTTGCAGAGAAAAATAAACCTTGCATAGGAAGAAAATACTTTATTCATTAAATGAATTGCAAGATCTGGCTAATATGTATTGGCAGGATAAAGGGAATCCCTGAAAAAGTTGATTTTGAGGGTGTTGTACTAGAAGCGTGAGGATATCAAAATGTGTGGCTGACATGGGAGCAGTCTTCAATGACTTGGGATTTAGTCCTGGAAAGAAATCTGAGCTGGCCCCCGTACTTTCCTGCGGCAACTCCTTGAATGAGGTCCAGATGTCAAATTTGCTTGGCAGGAAGTCAGAGGCTCAAAAAAATAGAAATGTAATGAAACTATAAGATCAGAGATATACCAGATGAGCACATTCCATAACAAGATCCAGAGAAAACTCCCTACTCCATGTCATAAGCAAACTATTGAAGTTTCACTTTGCTTTTCTCCTCTGTTTACACGGTATTTTTAGGTGATTTTACTATGGAGCTACAAGGCACTAGATGCTGTAACTGTGCAATGAGCTAGACCTACATACTGAGCTCTAGATTCATTATCTCCCACCACTTGTTTGGCATGAAAACCTGGAGGTACAGCCATTAATCTCAGTGAAATACAGATAAAATAAAGCTGTTGAGCTATCTCCTACAGTCTGTTCCCTTGTTAAGCGACACCACTTAACCAATGCACCAATTACTCCATCTCAAACGTGGAAGATACAGTTGATTCTTTTCCCTCAAACTCTATATCTAATTCTTCAGTATATGCTATCAGCACTATTTCCAAATAATAAATTAAAAATGAAATTAAAAATGAATTAAAAAAACGAATCAATTAAAAAATGAAATTAAAAAATTTCATCACCATCTCCCTCCCTATAGTCTTGATCCAAGGCCACATAGTTTCCTGCCTCTATTACAATAGTGGGTCCCTTAATAATCTCTTTGCTTCCACTTTTTCTATTTCTTTCTATAGCTCTATGTAATGTTTTTAAAGTATTACTGGGTCACATCATGCCTCTACTCTAAAGTGCAAAGGGATTGTCATTAATCTTAGAATAAAAAGAAAAACATTGTGACCATCATCTGCAAGAGCCTATATTATTTACCCCTGCCTATGTCTGGCTTATTTCTTTTCATGATGTTCTTTTTTTTTTTTTTTTTTTTTTTCCCCAGTATGCTCTAAAGTGTCTGGTTACCTTCCTGGTCTCTAAACACAATTAGCTGGTTTGTATGATTCTTCTTCTTCTTCTTCTTCTTCTTCTTCTTCTTCTTCCTTTTTAATATTTGAATATTTATTTTGAGAAAGATGCAGAAAGAGAGAGAGAGAGCACAAGCTAGAGAGGGGCAGACAGAGAGGAAGAGAGAGAATTCCAAGCAGGCTCTGCACTGTCATCATGGAGCCCAACATGGGACTTGAATCCATGAATTGTGAGATCATGACCTGAGCCAGAATGAAGAGTCAGACAACTTAACCGACTGAGCCACCCAGGTGCCCCTATGGTATGCTTCTTAGTACCAGTAGCTTTTTGTCACATTCAGTGGTGACTGAATTCCCTGATACAGGCTGCCAAGTGGAGTATACATACAATGGAGTTATTCTGCCTCTAGTTGTGGAGACTATACTTTTCCATGTATAGTATTACTTTTATCTGTGTGTGTGAAAGAATACACATGTGTTTTGAAAAAGGTTTATGATGCTCAGCAGGTTTGTCATTCTCTAGCATCTTTTTTTTTTCTTTAGTAATCTCTACATCCAATGTGGGGCTCCAACTCATGACCCCAAGATCAAGAGTTGCATGCTTTACCAACTGAGCCAGTCAGAGACTCCTATTCTCAGCCTCTTTTAATGAAATTTCCACATGAATGACTCCTTTCCAGAGAGATGCATTTGGTAATTCTTTAAACTTATGTGGAATCCAATCACCTCAGCCTCAGCTGATGGGCTAGTGGTGGACATCTCCAATGGAAGATAATATACAGTCTGATTTGTGCCATATGATGTGACCTGGCTCAAAATCTCAAAAACTTACGTGTAAATTCATTCTGGGTGATGCCTAGGAGAAATGACTGTCCTTTCTCTTATGGAGCTTAAAGGTGAGAAATAGCAAGACGGTGACCAGTTGCCAAGATGATCAACTGAAAATAAATAAAAACTTTTAGAATCAAACTTACAATATTATGTGAGATAGACATAATTCTTGGCTCAGGTAGATATAAAATAGAAAGAGTATGAAATAATAAATTTATAATATAAAATAAGAAATAATATCTGGACAAAATGTAAAAGTTGATTCTTCAGAAGAAATTCATATTACATTGTGATTGGTGTATATGTCATTTTAGAAAAAAGATAAACTATCTTAGAAACATGAGTTGAGCATTAATTAACATATCAAACCAATGCTTTATTAAATCTGGTTAGTAACTTTTTTCTTATTTATGTTATATGAGTAGCTTTCACATGTGAAATGCTTTGTAAGGAAGACAGTTTCATTAAACTCAACAAATAATTAAATTACATTTTAAAGGTTGAGATTTAATTATATGTGATTGATCATACATTTTCTCAGTTTTATACAAATAAATTTTAGTATTTATCTGGATTAATGTTTAATTCATTTAATCTCCAAAGTAAATTAACTCTGCTTCCCAGAGGCCCCATCTCCAAATGTTATCCCATTAGGTCTTCAATATATGAATTTGGGGCTACACATTCAGTCCATAAAAACCTTTTCCTGGATGCCACTGTAAGTGGTCTCTCTAAATCCACAAGAATCCTTCCTTTCCATCCTCCAATGTACCAAAAGAGTATGTTATACTCAAAAAAATAATGACACATCCTAACATTACCTTTAATCAGAATCCTATTATTTGTATGTTAAAAACAGACCCTAATATAACCAACAAATTTCTTGTAGTAGAAATTAAAAGCACAGACTCAAAATTAGTTTTAAAATACCTTCATAAAATCTTTCATCATATGCCAAAATACATCACAGGAAAGAAGGATGAGAATTCTCACATACTACAGGCTGAGATCACATTCCAGTTTCTTCCCACAACTTAAGTAGCTTCATCTCCTTCTGATACCCAAGATAGTCTAAAAGAGTATAGATGAAACCTTTGGAACCCCTCCCAGCATTGGGATTGATGGAAACTATCAATACATATTGCTGTTTCATTATGATAGTATTGATTTCCTCTTCCTTTCTTCCCTTTATGGTTATACCTTCCATAAATGTATATATTATTGTATTAAAGTATTTTCCAGAAATAACTGTAACTGCAGTAGCCACTGTAAGACATTGGAAAGAATGCATTACTTTTACAGTGGGAAATTAGCTTAGTGTTTTTCAGGTCTCTAACAAAAGTCCTGAGAGTAGTTGATGCACAGATTCATGCAAGACCTTTACGATTTCATCATAGTCTTCAATTTGTAGTGGATTATTATACAGAGTAATCACTTTCCTCTCTGAGCTAAAGCCCCCATAAGGTAATAACTTTTACATTCAGCTGACAAATCTTATTTTGTATTCATTTCATATAAAATTTGTTTTATTACCTAAATAAAAGTACTTTTCAAATTAACTTTAACTTTTAACTTTTCAGATTAAAGTTACAATGCTATCATGGTAAAAAGCCAAAATCTTTAATGCATTGCAAGCATATAAATTAGCAAATATGCAAAACTTCCTTTTTAATGCTATAATATTAATACTATGGGGTTGATTCTCATAAATATTTCTCTGCCTAGTCCAAAGTCTTCTCAGGCTTAAAAAATGCTTATCCATTAAGGAAGAAGTTTATTGCCATCCCAATTAATTTAGAGTACATACTACGGGAGAGTTAGACTAGATGTAGTAACTGGATGGGACACTCTAAACCATAGTTTTAGTGGTTGTGTGAATAATTTTATTACTCCAGGAAGTATGCGATCACTTAGCATATATGTTGGATTTAAGCTACACCTATTCCTTAATCATCTACTTATAAAAATATGCATCTCCATTCTAGTTGACAAACTAAGTTACATAAATGTCTTTCCCCTAACTCTGAAGACTTTAAAACTTAATAGAATCCCTAACTATATGTATTTAACTTAAGGACTTTTAGCCTTGATTAGTTCTTGCCTTTTTTTCCCCTTCATGTTATTAGTCTCATGGAACACTTAAAGGTAATTAAGATTATATTCAATTGATTTTCAGATATTTTGCATGGTTTTATTTGACAAATATGCTTATTAAACTGATATTTTCCTTGAGTCAGAGAAGATCTTCCAACTTTTGTTTATAATGTTAACTAATTTCTATATATTCTATTGATTTAAAAAATGTGTCAGTAATACCATATAAGTAAGAGGGCTCAAAATAATCATATTTTTCTTATACTAATCTTCATTTAAAATGCTTTATGTTAACTTATCCTTTGGTGGATTATTATGGACTTTACATCAATTCAATGTATTTTAATTAAATGCAGCTATTATTTTTCTTTTAATGCTCAAATTTTCACAACTTCTTTTGGTTGGCTTCTTTGTGCTTTGTCATGACTCTATTACTATTTGGAAGCATTCTTTTTTTCTGACTCAACAAATGTTAACATAAAAATTTTAAAACATGAGGGCTGCCTGGGTGGCTCAGTCAGTTAACTGTCCGACTTCAGCTCAGGTCACGATCTCGCTGTCCCTGAGTTCCAGCCCGGCGTCGGGCTCTGGGCTGATGGCTCAGAGCCTGGAGCCTGCTTCCGATTCTGTGTCTCCCACTCTCTCTGCCCCTCCCCCGTTCAGGCTCTGTCTCTCTCTGTCTCAAAAATAAATGAACTTAAAAAAAAAAAAAGCTGCTAAGGATTCAACTCAGTTTAAAATTTTTTTTTAAACATGAATATTTTTTTATTAATTAATGTTGTTTAAACATTAAAATGTTAACGATTCTGTCTGTAGTAAACTGCCCCCGGCATGGAATCCACTTATTTTATAGGTATCACCGGTTGTCAATCTAAGTATAGACTGACTTGATCTGAGTATATTTCAGTGACAGATCTAGAGGGGAGTTTTAGATGATAGATAATTTTGCTAAAATATGTACAATTTGATTCAACTTTATTTATTCTTATTTTAAATGTTTATTTATTTATTTTGAGAGAGAAAGAGTGTACAAGTCAAAGAGGGGAATAGAGAAAGGGAGAGAGAGAATCCCAAGTAGGCTCTGCACTGTCAGCAGAGAGCCCAATGCGGGGCATGATCTCACAAACCCTTGAAATCATGACCTGACTCAAAACCAAGAGTCAGACACTTAACCAACTGAGCCACCCAGGTGCCCCTCAATCCAGCTTTATTATTTTTTTATGTTTATTTTATTTTTGAGACAGACAGAGGGAGACAGAACGTGAGCAGGGGAGGGGCAGAAAGAGAGGGAGACACAGAATCGGAAGCAGGCTCCAGGCTCTGAGCTGTCAGCACAGAGTCCGGCGCGCAACTCGAATTCATGAACAGTGAGATCATGACCTGAGCGGAAGTCGGCACATAACCAACTGAGCCATCAAGTGCCCCGCTCTGCCCTCAATCCAACTTTAAAGTGTTCGTACAGTTTTTTTTTTTTTCTTTTCAATACTTTACCTTCTATCTTACACTGGATAACTTCATTCCTAATGAAAATGGCAAACTTATTTATGTGAGAAATAAATGGAAGATAACAATTCAATATTAATGTGAATATTGACAGTACTGAATAAAACTCTAGAGTATATTTACATTTCCTTTGCTTTTTTGATGTATCTAGATATGTATGCATAGTATATTTTTTTCTAAGATGTCTCATAAATCATCATTCTTTGTGACTCTATTATTACTTATCTGATGGACCATTTAGTTAACTATTCTAGTTTTCTTTCAAATCAAGGAAATTATTATTACAATATTGGATGATTCTAAGTCCCAGCTTGGTGAAGACTCTAAGACAATTGTCTTTTCTTGATTATCATATTCAGCAACTGAAAGAGAAACAAGAGCCCCCTTACTAGTTTACTTCAAGATGATAAGGAAATTCCAGCATGTTAATTCCCAAAGTTTTGTATATGACTTTCATTTTGGGTTTCCTGGGTGGTTCATCTGTTGAGCATCCAACTTTGGCTCATGTCATGATCTCTCAGTTCGTGAGTTTGAACCCACATCGGGCTTGCTGCTGTCAGTGCAGAGCCCTGTTCGGATCCTCTGTTTCCCTCTCTCTGTGCCCTTGCCCCCTCAAAATAATAAATAAACACTAAAAAACATAAGACTTCCATGTTGCAACCAATTTATTTCCATTTTGACTTATTATAGAGATACTTAAATATATAAGTTCTAATTTTATAAAATTATGTCTATGTTATAATTAGACAAACTTTCTACATATTATTTAATATATAGTACTATATGACATTTATATTTTCATATTTTCAATTAAATTTTAATTTGATCAAATTCTATTCTGACTTAATGCTTTTTAATTTGTCTTGCTTTCTTTTCTAATCTTCAAAATTGTCTTCTTTTTTGTAATACACTATATTCTCTTATCAGTGTAACATGCTGTATTGTTATAGTAATCTCATCAGTGTGTTACATTAGCACATTTGATTTTCCTAATAGTATTAGCTTATCCGGTATCAATTTAAGTCTTAATTTTACTGTGTAAGTAAGAGGATCAAGTAGTAGTATTATTACCCTGTATTATTATCAGAGAAAGACATGTAAATACAGGATTTTGTGTTTTTATATTAAATCCTTTTTTTAACTCATGGGTAAAAATCATGATTTATTTTATATGCAGTTGTTTCTAGTATTTTTATTTTGTATATTCAGATGGCCTTAGTATAGTATTACCAATTTCTAAGAGATAATATAAATCCATTTCTTTAATCCTATATTTCAAATCCCCAAATATATTTAAAATAGAGTATGTGAAAATAAATATTATAATCATTAATAATCAGAAAAATCACATATTCCGTATTAATTTGATCTAGAAAGTTCAAATAAAATCTTCTGTTTTCATTCATATATTTTTCTGATTACCTAGATTTTTATGAAAACAAATTTACATACAACAGTTTTAATAATGTTAGCATATTTCAGTTTAATATGTTTTTAAAATCTAATGATTTATAATGCATTCATATTAAGTTTATAACTAGTTTTAGTGTAGGATTTCAACAACTTTTGTAGACCTAAATATATGGTTGCTCAAGCTCTTAATAACCTCACATAGCTCTATCTAAAGCATCAAAAAAATCATAATGAACTTTAAAAGTAAAACATTACATGTCCCAATTTTATTCAATGATAATATTTTTATTGGCTTTTGAAATATAAAAGGTAATGGGTAAGAAACTATCCATTTTACAATAAATGTTTTAGAAAAACAGCAAAAGCCACATATGATCTTTTTAAGAAGATTGGAGGCAATTTTTCAAAGCCGGTCACCTAGAACCAGGACTTAAAACCCTAACCTTAAAGGCAAATCTTTTTTTTTCTTTCCGTGGCCAGTAGTTTGTTTTAATTTACACATATTTAAGTTTCCGTCTCTATAGTTTAATTCACAAAGTACTTGTTGGCTTTGTAAACCCTGCCTTTCCACTAAAAATCCTCCAACATCATTAGACTATTTTTTGAGCAAAATATTCTAACAGAATCCTTCACATTATGCCCGAGTGTTATGCTGTGTTCGTTTTGTTGGTGGTGGTGGTGGTGGAGGGTGCTGGCCTTTGTTGCTGTTTTAAACCTCTCCCAGAGTATTTTCTTGGAGAAACTTAGGATTTCAGAGCCTTTCCTGGGTAATTATGGTTTGGTCTTTCTTTTATATGCCTCCTCATTTCCCAGACATCTTGCCTCCAAGTGGAATTCTAACTATTTCTATCAGATATTCCAGGATATCATGGTCTGAGGATTCATCAAAAATAAATAAATAAATAAATAAATAAATAAATAAATAAATAAATAAAAAATCATCAATTTGGAGTCATTTATGGTATGAAAAGATATTCAACTTTATTTATAATTAGAGAACGGTAAACCAAGATGATAATGAGATACAATTTACAATGAGAAAATCAGACAATACCAAAGATCTGAGAAGTTATTCAATGGGAACTCTGTTTACATACAGCATTAAGGAATTTGAATGGGTACCACTGCTTTGGGAAATGTGTTTGCGTTTATTTGTAAATTGGACCATTTTCACACCTATTGTACGACGCTTCAACCTCTAGATTCATAGCTACATGGATCAATGGAAAAAGTGAACAGGGGCACCTGGGTGGCTCAGTCAGTTAAGCATCTGACTCCTGATTTTGGCTCAAGTTATGATTTCACAGTTTGTGAGACTGAGCCCCGCATCAGGCTCTATGCTGGCAGCCAGGAGCCTGATTGGGATTCTCTTTCTCTCTCTCTCAAAATAAATAAAAACATTAAGAAAGAAAGAAAGAAAGAAAGAAAGAAAGAAAGGAAGGAAGGAAGGAAGGAAGGAAGGAAGGAAGGAAGGAAGGAAGGAAGAAAGGAAGGAAGGAAGGAAGGAAGGAAGGAAGGAAGAAAGAAAGAAAGAAAGAAAGAAAGAAAGAAAGAAAGAAAGAAAGGAAGAAAGAAAAGAAAAGATGAATAGATACAGGTGTGGTTGGAGCTCAGTGAAAGAGGACAGGTTTTTTGCCTTCTAGAAGGGAAAGCTCCTGTCATTAACACCGATACATAAGTTTGCTTTTGAAACAGCAGCAAGTCTGAGTTGACATTGAACATAAAGTCAATGCTACACATCTTCAAATGTGCTGGTAAGTATAACTCATGAACTGGAGGAGAGTGTACATAGGGACGAATGAGAACTACAGGGCCAGCAAGGAAGGCAAGGACCAGATAGTTACATGACACTTAGGTTTGGAAATGTGGTACAAAGGGTCAGAAATCAATTTTTTGCAGGATCTAGGCAGTAAGATGACATTCGTCTTTATTGAAAACTTTTGAAGAAATAAAATTGGATCCTCATAAACGAATAGGGAAAGCAAAGACAAAAGTGGAGAAGGAAAAGTGTCCACTGATACCCACAGACACTGTATTTATGTGTGGAGTGGAATTGAGGGAGCAAACAGGCTTCTTCTGACAGATCCTGATGAATAGAGGAATTCTCCTTTGACTGAACGTTATCAATTTCTCTGTTACCTACATAGAGGCAAACCATTACTTGCAATCATTATCTAAAAATTTTTTATTTACAGAGAACAAATTAAGTTGTATTCCAAAAGTCAGACAAAGTTGAGGATGAAATGCTTTACCAGGCAATCTATTTGACTATTAAATTGTAGTAATCTGCAACCCAGAGATTGATGCCATGTAATCACTGATGAATGACTAAACGTGAAACCGCCTAGTGTCATAAATCAGTTTTTATGTTACAGGTCTCATTCAGGTGTGCTTTTAATCTAAACTTAGAGACTGAGTTTAATAGTGTGTGAAGAAAAGCAAAGACAAACCCTTTTTCACAGGGGCATATTGTACATTGTACAATATGAAGATGATGCTTTTACATTATACCTCAAGAATGTGGTTTCTCTTAAAGCAAATTACAATTAACATTAAAACACAAATTTATTATCTTTATTTAAGTAACACCAAGAGAAATAATATGTGTGGAAATTTTAGGAAAAGAAAGCAGCTTAAACTTCTTAATTGACCATTTAGTATTTCCTTGTATTGTCAGAATTGGATTAGCAGTTTCAAACTTCATGCAAGGTTTTCAGGAAATCACTAAAAAAGCTTTCAAGACTTTTAGCAGTAACACTGCATGCCAGAGTAAGTGGAATAATATCAAAGTTTTGGAAAAAAAATTAGAAGCTTAGCATTCTGTTCATACCTAGTCAAACAAGTGGATGCAAAATGCCATAAAAATTTTAGCTAAGCAAAAATCCTATAGTTTTCTAAAACTTATATATACTATTTATATATTATATGATATATTTTTTATATAATAAAATATTTGTATATTACATAATCTATATTAAAATATAATAACAAATCTATTTATGTATATTATACATATCAAAGATTTTCTTCTTGAGAAAGACTTGAGAAAGAACTACAATAAAACAAAAGAGACAGAAAACTTAGAAAACAGACTAAATGACATGGGAGCAGCTGAACATGTAATGGAGAAAGTAAAACAAACTAGAAAAAGTTAAAAGAACATCATATAGTCCAGTTTTCAAATGTGGCTGCTCATTAGAATAACACTGGGAGTTTTTGAGATAAAAAACAATACCTTAGCCATTTGTATTTTTTAAACACTTCTAAGATAATTCCTTATTTAATTATTATTTTGTAAAGTTTATTTTTTTATTGAGAGAGCGAGTGGGAGAGGGGCACAGAGAAAAGAGAGAGAGATAATCCTAAACAGTCTCCCCAATGGCAGCACAGAGCCCAATGCAGGACTCGAACTCACGAACCATGAAATCATGATCTGAGCCAAAACCAAGAGATGGCCGCTTACCCAACTGAGCCACCCAGGTGCCCCACTAAGACAGTTCTAATGTGCAGCTGAGTTTTAAGAAATGGTTAAAGTTTGGTTGTTTTAGTGATATAAATAGGATTCTATTTAATTCTCTGTGGACTAACTATAATACATGGAATTAAAGTGAATAATAGTTACTTAACCACAATCATAAACAAAGATGTTTATCCATTTTCATGATCAATAGACAAAAAAATAAAAAAATAATTACAATTGCATATCATGATGTAAATATGATTAGCCTAACAATGGTAAATATAATTACAAAAACTTTGGGGGCAAGGTGAGTGATGCAGTGGGTAAAAGTCCATGTATGCACATGTTTTTATTGTTCATAGCTATAGCTCAGTCAACACTGTTTGAATTTATTAAATCAGGTAATAAAGAATGAACATTTTTAGAGATTTAAAACTTTTGGGTTATAAAGATATTTACTAAATAAACTAAAAATAATAGCAAAACCAAGTAGAATGGGAAGGAAGAGAAATTTAACAAAAAAGTAGAATCATGAAGGTTGTCATCAGTGATACAAAATCTCGAAAATAGTAATTACAGGGATGCCTGGGTGGCTCAGTTGGTTAATGATCTGACTCTTGGTTTCAGTTCAGGTCATGCTCTCATGGTCCTGAGATCAAGCCCTGCCTTGGGCTGTGTGCTGGGGCACAGAGCCTGCTTCAGATTCTCTCTCTCCCTCTCCATCTGTCCTTCCCCCACTTGCATGCGCATGCACACAACATACTACCTCTGTCTCTCTCTCTCTCAAAAAACAAAAATGCATTTACCAGTAATCTATGTGAAACTACATTACTACTCACTACATAAGTGAGAAGAGGAGAAAAAGTCCCTAACTATGCTATAAAGCAACGAACAACTAGAGTCTTGAGTAATCCTCTAAAAATTTGTAATATTAGAAATAAACTTGACAGATAATTATGGTAGCGTTTTTGATACTAATCAAGGTAGAATGATGGACCAGACATATCTTCCTGACTGAATCAATTAAAAAACTTAACAAAATAAAGATGGAATGTTTTTCAGCATCAGGTATCAGTCAATGCAAAACTGTGAAATCTGAGAAGAGGAAACAGAAAATGGTCTGTAAGACCCTCAAAGCTTACTCCCTACAAAGGGGAAGCCTAGCCTGCCACTAATTTAGGAGAAAGAATCTGGCCTTTCCCTGAATTGAGAGATGGGAAGACCACCTTGGGGAGACCAAGGTGACAAGATTTTGTAGAAGAGGTAGATTACCATAAAAGACAAGTCTGCCCAGAGAAGGAACTCTGGCTGTCTACAGGTATTCCCTTTGAGTCTTTAGCTGCGTGTATGTGATAAAACTAGCCAAGGCTCCCATATGAAAAACTTAAAAGAATTTCAGGTAGTAATCCTCACAGTTCATATATGATCAGGAATAGCTTTTGCTCTCCCTAGTCAGAATGAAGAAAACTCTCTCAATTCATTTCTTAGAATACTCAGAACAACATTGCCTTGGTAGTAGGGCAAAATTAGACCTAGACTGAAGGCTGTTTATAATATTGCCTGACAAAACTTAAATGCAAGCCTTGAAAAGATCAAACTGTTCCCAGGTAATTTAGATGTGTCCCAGAACAATATTTAGGAATATTTATAAGGATATAAAAATATATACTACCATTAAGTTAAAAGCATAAGGCCAAGTATCCATCAGAAATTATCAGGCATGCAAAGAGGCAAAATTATATATATAATATATAAATAAAATTATATATATGTATAATTCATGTATATTCTGAATTATCTATTATATCTAAAGTATCTCAATTATTCAGATATATACCTGAATTATCTATCTATATGAATTATAGATCAAAATTCTAGATGTAAAAATTTATTAGGTAAGATAAAAAAATATATGGAGGTGATGAACTAAACATTAGACAGTGCAGAAGAAAAACTTAGTAAACTTGAATGCATAACAGTAGAAACCATCCAAAATTTAATGCAGAAAAAATAATAAAAAAGATCAGAAAAACAATGATCTGTGGAGCAAATGCACGTAGCTTAATGTACATGTTATTGAAGCTCCTAAAGGAAAAGAGGGTCAGGAAGAAAAAAAATATTTAAAAAATTAATGGCCCCAATTTTTGCCAACCTCTGCTCAATAGATTTATATTACGAAGAGAGTTAGTTATATATATTACAATAGCTGGAATTTATCAAGAGCTCAAACGGTGTCAAAACTCTGCTACACACTAGAAATTCATCACATTTAATAATTTACCCCCCACTAAATATGCACTATTATTTCTTCCCTTTTACAGATAAAGGCATTGTAGCTCTGGGATGGTAAGAGACTTGCTCAGGATCATAATGAGTGCATATGTGGAAGAGGCAAACATCAAAAGCAAGTTGGTTTGATCTCCAATTGCAGAATAACAACCATTATGCTAAGCAGCTTCATATTTTTCTTAAATTTAATTTAAAATTAATAAGACATATGGGAATGTGATACTTGTATTTGGCAAGTGAACCTGAAAGCCACTGATTTAAACCTTCAGTGGAGGCCAAAAATGAGGTGAGTGTCTTAGCTACGACTTTAACCTCTTCTTAGTGAGCTACCTGACCCTGCTTCGCCATTACTGTTACACAGACCAAAGCCCCAAAGTAAGACTTTAACACCCTTCCTAACCCCAAACCTTCCACTTCTCTTCCTCAAAATCCTTTCCTTAGAGCTGCCAAAGTGATCAATAAAATGTAAAAGAGGGGGGAAAAAAAGCCTTTGAGAAGACTAAATTGTTTTAAAATTTATCTTTTAAAATATTTATTTATAATTTATATTTACATAAATTATAAAATTGTATTTATTTAAAATTAATATGTATTTTAAAAATAAAGAGAAAGAAAGGAGATGGCAGGCACTATAAGTAGTCTGGAGATTGGAAAAAATATTCAGAGGAATTTTAGAGAAAAAAGTGTAAAGTTTTGGAGGCAGCTGCCAGGTAAGAAAAAAATTATGGAAACTCATTATACTGTATAATTCTCTACAGGGTCCTCAAGATTTTTCTTTTTTCTTTTTTTTCGTGGTGCAACTACATATTCAAAAACGTTTGGGAGTTGGATTAATGTGAATGCTATGATATATATAAAGTGGAACCTCAAGTCAAGTAAAATGAGGTTGGTTTTTCTCTGGGTTATTTACACTGGTGGCAAATATTCCATGCTCTCTGTTGCATTTTTACCTCTTTTGATTATTTAACATGGAAGGACATTCAACCACTAGCAGCCTTTTTGAGAGAAAACATAAGACTTAGTTTTATCCCTTTATCTTACCATGTCAACCTTATATTTCTTATATGGAGCTGGTTTCCACTTTTGTGGAAGCTTTCCCATAAAGTTTGACTTTATTTCCCCAGGAGAGAATCCCTTTTCGACCTCTTTAGAGGCTTGATGCACAGGCCCCCACATTCTAGTATTACCTATGTAATATGAATCCAATTCTAGTGACAATGCTATCACTAAGTGGCCAGCCTGCATTACGGCAACTATTTACCAGAATAATACATTATTTTAGACCTTTTTATTGACAGCAAACTTCACATTTTTTTTAAGATAGAACTATCTTATAAGCTTAAGGAGTTACTAGTTTGTGGGAAAAAAACTTCAATTTTTCATTTTTAAAATAATGAATTTAAAATATTTTCTTTCTGTACTTTTGATCATACAGATGATAACGTTACTATAGAGAAATGATTTGTTTTTAAGTCTAATGGACACACAAATCTTGCTAAAATGCAAGTCTATAGATTTGGGGTGGGGCATGAAAGTATAGATTTCTACTAAGCTCCTCAGTGATATCAGTGAGTCTGTCCTGCGGGCGATATTCTCAGTTAGCAAGGAGGTACAGAGTAGTGGAAGCCGGTAGAAGGAACCTGGGTCTCAATATGTCCACATAGAGCAAAATTATTTCCCCTTTTTGGACAACTCACCTGAGAATTGTTGAGTGAAAGAGAAATCAGTGTAATATATCTCTAAACCACTGTTTTTTTTCCTAATCTATTCCAAGTAGTTATGGCTACCAGCATCCACCTTAACTAATACACATGGCTTCTATCTTGAAATTTGTTCAGAATCCAAGATAGCAGCTGAAAGACTAGACCTTGTCTCTATGTTCCATATTGGCAGCAGGAGATAGGAAGGCAAAGGGCATGTCTTTTGTTCCAAGGAGACTTCCTGGATGTCCCACACAATACTTCTGTTTGTATCTTATTGTCCAGAGCTTAGTCGTATGCACCTACTTTTCTGAAAAGGAGAAATATAGTTTTGATTCTGATCAGCTATGGTTTTACTATAAATAGGATGATTACAGAACTTAGCGGGAGTATTACCATATATTGATAGTGAAAATGGCTGCTATTAAGAGTGATCCTCAGGGGTGCCTGGGTGGCTCAGTACATTAAGCATCTGACTTCTGCTCAGGTCATGATCTCACTCACGGTCTGTGAGCTCAAGTCCTGCATGGGGCTCTGTGCTGACAGCTCAGAACCAAGAGGTGCTTCAGATTCTGTGTGTATGACTCTCTCTGTCCCTCTGCCTCTCGTGCTCTGACTCTGTCTCAGAAATAAATAAACATTAAAAAAGGGGAAAAAAAAAGAATGACCCTGAAATTTAATACAACTCTACTTAGGCAAATTGGAATATATTCACATCTTTCTTATAAAGTAGGGAAGAAAGGAAGTTAGAATAGAAAGTTAGTAGGGACTGTCATATAGTTTTCCCCGAGAATTGTTTGGAGAGCAAATGTGGAAGGATTGAGATAAAACATACAAAACACTTGCCTTAATGTAGCTTTCCTTAAGATGCTGGCTTAACTCCTAGAGGGCTTCATTATACATTTTATTTATAAGGTTCCTTTTGGAATGCAAAGCTTCTTCTAAATGATCAAAGATTAGGCATAGAGTAGGACAGACCCTTAGAGAAACTATGCTTTTTATAACTGAGAAATGGTGTTATGGAAAGCTGGGGCTATTTCCAGAAGTGTGACTTATTCGTGGTTAGGGAGCAATACTTAGATGCTGCCTAAATGGCAAGTATCAGAGTCTGATATATGATAGAGGCTGCTAATGTGTTAAAAGCTCAGCCTATGAGATCATTTGAGTCCTTTAAGGAAATAGCCCTATGAAGACTGAGTCAAAAAGTCCAAATATTCATGGGCATGAGGGAACCAGGGAGCTATAAAGCAGTAAAACATGAATATCTATCAGAAGGCTTAGAAACAGATGTCTATATACATCATGTGGCTGGAGATTTTGGTGTAGGGGCCTCTGACCAAAGGGCTTTGGACGCACAAATAGATCAGCTTGATACAGTTTCAGGCTGCAGTTATTTTAGTTGAAAACTTTTTTCTGAACTTAACCTGACGCAATGTGACCACTCTCCAGGTTTTTGTGGGTTTTTTGTTTTTTTCTGGTTATTTAAACTATTTATATATTTAATATAATAGGTTATATTAAACTGGGTCCATGGAGAAGGACCAGCTGTCGCTCCTTAGAGGAAGGACAGAACTTGGAAGAAGGCATGCTGCCTGGCAGGCAGTGTGGGACAGGGGCAGCTGCAACAGCTAGAGGTCTTTTAGGCGTGCCAGCCACATTTTGGGGACTTGGGTTAGGGATGGTCTTATTCAAGTTTCTCAATGCTGACTGAGAAGGTGAAAAAAGCGGCCTCCCTTGTTCTGCTGTGCTTTGCTTTATTATGCTTCCCAGAAGCTGCATTTTTAATAAATTGAAGGTGTGTGACAACCCCACCCCAAGCAAGTCTCCTGCTGTCACTTTTCCAACAACATTTGCTCACTTTATGTCTGTTTCTTTCTGTGCTTTTGATCATGCAGATGATACAAGTACTATAGAAAAATTGTTATTTTTTTTAAGTCTAATGGACACACAAATCTTGCTAAGATGCAAGTCTGTACATTTGGGGTAGGGCCTGAGAGTATAAATTTCTTGCAATATTTCAAATATTTTCACTAATATATATTTGTTATGGTGATCTGTGATCAGTGATTACACCTCACCGAAAGCTCAGGTGATGGTTAGCATTTTTAAGCAATGAAGTATTTTTAAATTAAGGTATGTACATTGTTTTCTTATACATGATGCTACTGCAGACTTAATCGACTACAGTATAGTGTAAGCCTAATGTTTATATGTACCAGGAAACCAAAATGTTCATTTGACTCTCTTCACTGCAATATTTGATTTATTGCGATGGCCTGGAACCGAACCTGTACTATCTCCCGGTTATGCCTGTAAACCAAAAAGCAGACACCCACAAAACCTCTTAACATTGTGATTTTCCCCTATTAAAAAAAGGGAACTGTGATAAGACGTCATCTCTGGTACTGTGACGCCTGAGCGGCTCAGTAGATTAAGCTTCCAACTCTTGATTTTGGCTCAGGTCATGATCTCACAGTTCATGAGGTAGAGCCCCACATCAGACTCTGTGCTGGCAGCATGGAGTCTGCTGGGGTCTCTCTCTCTCTCTCTCTCTCTCTCTCTCTCTCTCTCTCACTTCCCCCCCCCTTCCCCAGCACTCTCTCTCTCTCAAAATTAATAAAAAAAACCCCTTTTTTAAAAGAAATCATCTCTGGTATCTTTAAGGCTAAAACACTAAAAAAATGCTGCAAATAGGAAATGTTCTGAAGGTGGAAGGAGAGACTTCTGCAACCATTCCATTTCAGGTCACTCTGCCAGTTTACGATCTTCAAATAGGCAGGGCCCTGAGTGGAGTAGGAGATGAAGGTAAAGACAAAAGGATTTTGAAGAATAATCATCCCAGATAGTATATTGTCTATTATCACCATGTTCAAATCTAGGCAAAAACATGGCCTATATAATTTTATAAAATGGCTGTCCCTTGTGGCTCATTTGCCTAAACCTATTCATAAATGCTTTATGTAATTGCCAGACAAGTATTTCCTTAGGAGCTCAAGAGTGTGATTTGGATTCATTTGAAAGTAAGTGTCACTTTTGCATTTTGACCAGATCCAGGAGGCCTGTAAGGATGCACAGAATAGAACATATTACAAAGTCAGGCAGCGTACCTACACCACATCTCAAATCAGAATTCCCAGAAACAATTGACATGGTATGGGAAAGGTGTTTGGAGGCGATTTGGAGTAGATTCTCAGAGATATCCAATGACATAGATGTTACAAAGCAATTTAGATACTCTCCACTGTTGGACAAGTGTTTTGCGTTCATTGTAGAGCCGATCTCAGCAATAAGAATATTGATTCCCTCTCATAAATGGACCTATTTGCATGGGATTCAAATGAGTTCTTAAAAGGGGAACAGAATAATTTGGTAGAAGAGAAGGGAAGAGTAAAATATGATGCTGAGGAGGATGTAACTAAAACATTGACTCTTTTCTCCTCTCTCTTCGCTAGCAGGTAGAGTCAATTTCATCTGTTGGAATGAGGGTGGGAGGAGTGGATAGAGGCAAAGGGAGAGATTCTGAGGTTGTGATAGACTGAGGGGAAAAATAGAACGGCAGAATATTCTGGACCAAAGATTTAGGACATTCTCCAAAGACAAATAAATTTTGCCAAATTACAAAGCAAATAGAATTCACTAATGGGGTGCTATACTAATTAGTAACCTGAAGTTCATCTCACTAATGGAGTACTATATTAATTTGTAACTGCAAAAGCAGAAGAAAAAATTGATGTTTCCCAATGAACAGCAATGCCTGGTTTTGAGAGCACTGCATAATCAATTTGATTTTATTAAATAACATGGCTCTAAAATTGATCTGGATCCAATTTATCTGGTCACAGATGGCATAAAAAGTCAAACTTAAATTTGAGACTCTTTTCTGCAATATTGGCTTACATAAATGCTATTTAAAAGCTCCTAGAATTAGAATATATGGACAACTTGTTCTTAGAATCCTATAGTCAGAATATAAGAAACATCATGTTGTTATTAAATCATTTCCCCTTATACTCAGGCTTAACTAACCAGGAACAAAATGTCATAGTAGTT
Organism: Felis catus; assembly: GCF_018350175.1. Lineage (NCBI taxonomy): Eukaryota > Metazoa > Chordata > Mammalia > Carnivora > Felidae > Felis > Felis catus. The sequence continues at coordinate 62,833,865 of NC_058368.1, read as the reverse complement.
TCTCATTTTTGGGGGGAAATAGAGAATACACATCACATCTTTACATACCTCTAATGCCACCAGAAGGAATGCCACCGACATTTCAGCTTGTTCCTGGAATTAAAAGAGGAAAGAAAAGGAATGAAGAGAAAATAAACATAATCTTATCTACCATTGATCTCTTCTTGCAGGTAGATGTGTACTGGAAGTGAAGTGAGGCACTGAGGACATTGTAGGGGAAAATTCTAGGGATTCAGCCAGAGGAGTGTGCTGAATTGAATCATTTCTAGAGCCTTTAGTTGGGACAGTCCTTAGTGATACCTCATTGTTTAGAACTTAGAGATTTTACTTACTGTTTTAAGATAACTTTAGGGACCAGATTATGCAATTAGAAAGTAGTATCTGTGGATGTGCTGGTTTTTGCTGCTTCTCGTTGTCATCATGTTTATTCACAGGTTTACCAGGAATTCTTCTCCTGTAGATATTGATGCATCATTTTTTTAAATATTCAATTTCCCTATGTAACAGAAATTTCAGAGGAAGTAAAAAAACATAATACTGTAATTTTTTTTAAAGGTTGTATTTGTGAACACTCCAATATATAACTTTTATTTTAGGGGCATTTTATGGTATGCCTTCTTTACTATTTAATGTTATAATTGAAAATATACAAAAAAGCATGATACTTTGTTTACATATTTACACCATGGAACAATATTTCAACATACCAAGGAAATGGTACCTTTTTAAGATAAAATAATTTGAAATTAGAAGTCCCAGTGTGTAATATTTATGTGATGGTGGTAGAAATTTGGTTTTCAAATATCCTCTTGCAAAATTATCCCACTTCATTTTAAACTGGCACAGCAAAGCAAATGAAATGTGACAAGTTCAAAGCCTCTGAACTAGATTACTGATAATTAGATTCTAAAACAAAGGAAGGGGCAGAGAAAATAATAAATTAAGAATTACTCAGGTATATACTGTCTTTAAATATGGTGTGAACTGATGTCTTCAAGATTTACTGTTTAGGTGCAAAGGAGTGGGCTGCCATAGAATCATGCCTACCTGCTCACAATTGCTTTTGACACCTGTTCCATCCTGTGTCTTACTTATCTTCTAGAAACCAACCTGGAAAGAAGCCTTTCAGCTTCGATAATTGAGCAGCTTTCTACAGCAACTAAAACTCTGCATTAAAAACTAAAACAATCTTTGTGTCAGAAAGAGAATGAAAATGTGACCTCTAAATAACACAGCTTATTTTAGAGACCTCAGGAATAAACCTATAGAGATCCTTTGACATCCAATGGAGAAAAACCTGTTTATTTGCTCTACTTTATTTTTATTCAGAAAAGATTCAAAATTTAAGTGTAAAATTCAAGTGCCTTCCTAGAAGTAAGGGTAGAGTATTAGGTGAGTAAGGTGGTGTAGTAAAGAACTCTATTGCTAATAATTGTGGAAGTCTTACAGAGGGAACACAAACCATTTTGATAGAATCTCCTTTCAATTTCAATTATTTCATTCATATGTAAATAATGACTTTAAGGGGCCTTTGGGTGGCTCAGTTGGTTAAGTGGATGACTTCAGCTCAGGTCATGACCTCATGGTTCCTGGGTTCGAGTCCCGTGTAGAACTCTGTGCTGACAGCTAAGAGCATGAAGCCTGCTTCGGACTCTGTGTCCCCTCCTTCTCTCTCTGCCTCTCTCCGGCTTGCTCTCTCTCTCCAAAATAAACATTAAAAAAATAATGACTTTAGGAAAATTTGAGTCAATGGAAAGTCAATGTATGAGGAACAGCAGCAAAAACAAAAATATGTGTAGTGATTAGATTACTGTAGTATTAAATTTTTGTCATGGCCTGTAGCTGATAAAGTGAAATGAAAACAACATAGATCTTGAAAGAAGTCCCTTGTCCCTTCTGCCAAAGGATGAAGTATAATTGAGTATAGTGCCTTAATTGTCAAGCTAAAAATGTAGGGTATAGATTTTATCAACCTAGTGCCTACCAAGAAGAAGTTTGGTGGCATCTTTATCTTAACTAAAATATTTGATTTTGCTTGTATTCTTTTTTAAAAAATTTTGTTAATGTTTATTTATTTTTGAGAGAGAAAGAGACAGAGCAAGAGAAAGGGAGGGGCAGAGAAGAGAGAGGGAGATGCAGAATCTGAAGCAGGCTCCAGGCTCTGAACTGTCAGCACAGAGCCAATGTGGGGCTCAAGCTCGTGAACTAGGAGGCCGTGACCTGAACTGAAGTAGGATGCTTCACCTGTTACAGAAACTGGTCTGGATCACCCGGCAGAAGAACCAAGGGGCACTCAGAGATCTTGGAAGCAAGGAGGTTTATTTTACGCCGGTGGGCTCAGAGATCATTCTCCAGAGATCTGAGCCCCGAATGCAGGTGGGAAGGGTAATTTATAGCGTCATCTGCATCCGTGATGGCTTTCATGCACGAGGCAAACAGGGCAGGAAGAACCCAGAAGAGGAGTCTCTAAGCTAGGAACTAGAACTTGTTTTAGTCCTGTCGGCTATCTTATGGTGCAGAACTTTACTTATTTTCCCAACAGTAGTAATTTGGCTCTTGAGGCAAGCAGGGTGGAATGAATCTGGAAGGGAAGTCTTCAGGCAGGGACTGAAATTCCCTTATCAGTCCTGTTGGCCATGATATGACAGATTTTTCCTTAACAAACCGACTGAGCCACTCAGGCACCCCTCGTTTATAAGTTCTTTATATTTAGTGTTGAAGGGACTGTTAAAGGTGTCATTTATTTTAGGCGCACAGATCAGCCCCAGCTACAAAGCACAAGTAAGGTGATCTTGAAATAACAAAGATGCTAAATTAGGGTATCTGCTCATAAGCAATTTAATAATTTGCAGTTCCGGGATAATGACAAACACAAAGCCCTATTTTTCATGAACATCAAAGTGTTCTGACTTCCTCAGGTCATTTGGAATTAAATTATAGAAAGGAAATAATGATCCTGATGTTCTGAGTCTAGAAATACATGGTCACCGAAGCTGGCTATACCTAGACACTACCTTATGTAAGCGAACCTGAAAAATTCACATTTTTTCTTGTAAATTGAGGTGATATTTTGAAATTTTTGATTACTAACTTAAGGCTGGTTTTCTCAAGAAAGCGAGGTGTTGCTTGAGGACAGTTATCAATGTCTACAGCTGTGTTACAAAGCAGTGCCAAAATAAGCCTGCAGGAGCTATAGCAGCTCCCTATTCTATGGCCAAGTTCATGTTTTTTGTGAAAATAAGAAAAAAGAAAAACAGTTTTCACTTCTCTAATTGTGTTTGGAAGACAACGATTCAAGGAGATTAGGTAGTGCTTTCCCAATTACTAGAATACAACAGAGGCATTGACACTGAAGACCGTGTTACTAGCAGCAATAATCTGCTTTTGGACCAGATACTATTAATCAGGATCTCCCTGTTTTGTTTTGTTTCTTTAATATTGTTCCATGATGTTTTATTATTTTCTTAATAAAACTCATGCAAGTCTTTCATTGCATTTAAGCCTAGAGACTTTTTTTTTTTAATGTTTATTCATTTCTGAGAGAGAGAGAGAGAGAGAGAGAGAGCACAAGCAGGGGAGGAGCAGAGACAGAAAGAGGGAGACAGAATCCGAAGCAGTTTCCAGGCTCTGAGCTGTCAGCACAGAGCCCGACGCGGGGCTTGAACTCATGAACTGTGAGACCGTGACCTGAGCTGAAGTCGGACGCTGAACTGACTGAGCCACCCAGGCGCCCATAAGCCTAGAGACTTTTTAAATGGTATTTTAATATTATATGCTTTTTATACATTTTATTATGTATATACTATTGGCAGATGTTGTATAGACAAAGAATTGAGTTTCATATATGATTTAAAAAAAATCAGACAACTTGCTATCATTATTAATTAGGTCCTTTGGGATTTCCGATGTTGACAAGCATCACCTACATATAAAATGTTTTTTTCTTTCTAATTTACATATCTTTGATTTCCTTATTTTGCCTTACTCAGCTGCCTCAGCTGGATGGAGTACAAAGTCAAGTGTTTGTCTTATGCTTGACTTTACAGAGGTTGTTTTCAAATTTTAACCATTAATAACATTTGCTTTATATTTTTATAAATACAACTTAACAAGGTTAAAGAACTTCCTCTCTTTTATATTATGTTAATATATTTTTAAAAAATTATAAATTAGTATGTTTATCAAATGCTCTTCCTATATTAATTTAATGATTGAATGTCATTTTCCTAATTATTACATTGAATTATATTGATTTTCTAAAATAAAATAAAAATTTCATTTTTTGAATAAATATGATTTTCTCAACACAAAACAGTACCATTTACAGTAAGATCAAAAAAATGACATACTGAGGTATAAATTTAATAAAATATGTGCAAGATCTTTATGTTGTAAACACTGTTAAAAGAAATCAAAATGATCATGAATTGGAAGACTCTATACAGTTCAGATGTCAATTCTTCCCCAATTGATCTACAAATTGAACACAAATCCAGTCAAAATACAAGCAGTAATCTTCGTAGATATAGATAAGCTGATTCTAAAATTTACATGGGAAGGTAAAAAAATTAAAGTTGCAAACAATTTTGAAGAAGAAAAACAAAGTTTAGAGAAACAGATTCATACATTTTGAGATTTACTGGAAAGATACATTAATCAAGCTAAGTGAAAGGATAGATACATAAATCAATGGAACATAATAGAGAGTCCAGAAATAAACCCACAGAAATATGATCAATTGATTTCTAAAAGTGGGAAAAAGGATGCAATGGAGAAAAAGTATTTTCTAGAAATAGTGCTGGAATAATTAGATTAGATAAAAAAAAAAAAGAATCTTGACCTATACTTTATAATGTTACATTAAAATTAACTCAAAATGGATCAATAGAATAAATATTGTCTGGGAGGAAGACTGTCCTGTGCTCTATGGTCTTTCTGGCTACCTTTTGGTCCTCAGAACCAAATTGCCATAAGACAGATTAACAGGAGAAAAGTACATTTAATAGGTGTGTGTATGGAGTTTCCACACAGACATGAAATTGCAAAGACAATGAGGCAACAGAAAGTTTATATTAGCTAAGGACAGGGCTAGGGGCCTGAGGATATAAAAGACAGAAAGCTCATTACCAAGAAGGTGAAAAAAGATGTTTGGAAAAATAAGGTTCCCCTATTATGTACATAAGTTGCTTAGATAAAGGGCAGTCTCTGTTAATAGCTCTCTTCCTGTTACAGGCTCTCCTTTCCAATGCAAGTTTAGGCAGTTGAGCTCTTCCTCTATCTGCTGGATTGTGATTACTTTCAACACAAAACAATCTATACCAAAGTGGCCCATCTTGAGGTGGTCTGCCTTGGGCTTCTACAATATAAAATGGATGACTATAAAAACCCTTAGAAGGTAACATGAGAGAATCTTCAAGACAAAGAGTTTGATATGGCACTAAATCCATGATTTAAAAAAGATAGAAATTAATAAGTTGGAATTCATCAAAAGTAAATACTGTAACTTTGTGAAAGACACTTAAGAAAATGAAAACACAAACCGCAGTTTGGGGAAGAGATAGTTTCAATTTAAACATCCAAAAAAATGTCTTGTTTCTAGATATATAAAGAACTATCTAAACTCACTGAGAAGAAAAACAAACACACTTAGAAGTGGGCAAGATATTTGAAAATGCCTTTCACCAAAGAATAAATACAAATGAAAAGATGCTGATCAATCAATAATATTAATAAATTCATAAACAACACTTTCTGCCATCCCTTCTCTTATTCTATTTTCTCCTTCATCCCTTCTTTCTTTCTAACTGAGTAATTCTCATTCTTGCTTTGGTGATTCTTGACAGAAAAATGATTTAATACATTTTGAACTAATTGAAATCCTCCCAGTAGAAATACCTATGCGGGGAATGAATTTTTAATAGTGATACCTACTCAAAAGAAAGAACTAGCTTTTCAAAGCCTGGTCCATGTTTATCTAAAAACTGACAAGAGATTGACATAAATTGCTGATCTTTCATTTTTCTTTGATGCTTTGCACTCCATACTCTTTGTCTCTCATTTCATCTCCTTTTATGAAGTTATCTCATCCAATTTATCTTGGCTTCTCTTCTGTCCCTTCTCAACATGAGGTGTTCTCTCTCCCAATTGTACTAAAAGTTGTTTGTTCTCTATGTAAAAATAAAAACAAACCAAATTTCATTCTGATTTTTCTTACACTATAATATTATCATATTATCTCACTGCTAAATACACATATGTATATAATCTTATTTCTTATCACTAATTTTCTCACTAATATTTTCAAAGAAATGGCAATTGTTTTAATCGCCCTTTGGATCCTCAGTTTTCTTACCTTCAACCTTCTGCCTTCTCCCCTCCCACACAGACCCGGGTTTTTATACAGTCCCTTTTTCTTTCTGACTGTTTGGACTTCAAAAATTTACTTAAATGTCTAAGTCTTGATTTTTTTCATCTATAAGTGGTCATACCACTTTCTTAAAATAGAGTTTATTGAGCTACTGTATACATGTGTTTGATCACACAATACAATTTTGACAAGGGTTAAGTGTTCCACCCAATTATTATTTTAATAATGATAAATATTAATGCTATTATACATACTTTTAAGTAACATTCAATTAAATAAAATTCAAAGAGATTCTAAGCACATAAGTTTCTTTGCTCCCATATTTTTAATTCTCCGGGGCTTTGCTAGACTCAACCCTCAGGCAAAAATCTCTTTTGCTTTGAAGTTCATTTTATTTGATTATGCCCCCTGGATTTGTTAGTGTGGCCTACTAATGTTTAGATTATTTCTTTTCATTTATTAAGGCCTTTCTACAAGATATTCTTTTTCTTCTGCAAACTCTTTCCAGATTTGCTAACATTCAACCCTGGATTCCTCTTTAAAACAGTATGGTAGGGGCGCTTGGGTGGTTCAGTCAGTTAAGCACAGACTCTTGTTTTTGATCTCAGTTGTGAGATCAAACTCTGTGTCCCCATGTCAGGCTCCACACTGGGCATGGAGCCTACTTGGGATTCTCTTTCTCTCTCTCTGTACCTCCCCAGCTCATTCTCTCTCATTCCTCTCTCTGTCTGTCTCAAATAAAATAAAAAACAAAACAGTGTGGCAAGAGCAAACTGGGGGGAGGGTAAGGAGTTGGACAAAATGGGTGAAGGGGAGAGGGAGATATAGGCTTCCAGTTACAGAATGAATAAGCCATGGGGATGAAAGGTGCAGCATAGAGAATACAGTCAATGATATTGTAATAACATATGGGGTCAGATGGTAGCTACACTTGTAAGCATAGCATAATGATTAAACTTGTCAAATCACTATGTTTCACACCTGAAACCAAGGTAACATTGTGTGTTACTTCAGTAAAATATGCATTAAATCCAGTAAGTTAATAAATAAAGGTGTGGCAAGTGATCAACCCCAGTCAACCTCAGCAACTCATCGGCAACGCTTTATATAAAAATAAGAGTGTCCCACACTGTGATGGTCTTCCCAACAATTTTTTAAAATCTCTTTTTTAAATTTTTTAAATGTTTATTTAATTTTGAGAGAGATTGAGAGAGAGCAAGGGAGGGGCAGAGAGAGAGGGAGACACAGAATCTGAAACAGCTCCAAGCTCTGAGCCATCAGCACAGAGCCTGACACGGGACTCGAACCCACAAACCATGAGATCATGACCTGAACCCAGGTCGGATGCTTAACTGACTGAGCCACCCAGGCACCCTTTAAAATCTTTTTCTTTAGCTAGTCTGTCCTTATCTTGATCTTTCCTTTTCTTCCTTTCTATATATCCTATATATCCACTTTCTTCTCTGCATGGGTTATTACTTCTGCTTCATGCTTGTAATCATTTTTTTAGCAGGACATTCAATGTGCTCATCTCTTTTTCTTAAAATCCCATGAACGTTATTATATTAAGGCATTTCCAGCAAAAAAACAATCTCTTGTTTGTATATCTTTAAACCTGCATTTCTTAATGTTTCTCAAACATTTTAACAATTTTCAAATATTTCTCAGCCAACTTTACAAAGGGTTTTGGTCATGCTTGGCTTGTTTGTTTGCTTTTATTTTATTTTTTTTAATGTTTATTTATTTTTGAGAGAGAAACAGAGTGTGAGCAGGGGAGAGGCTGAGACAGAGGGAGACACAGAATCTTGAGCAGGCTGCAGGCTCTGAGCTGACAGCACAGAGCCCAATGCAGGGCTCAAACTCAAGGATGGTGAGATCATGACCTGAGCTGAAGTCGGACACTTAACCAGCTGAGCCACCCGGGGTGCCCCTTGCTTTTTTGCTTTTAAACAATACCTACAGGGGCTCCTGGCAGGCTTAGTCGTTTAAGAATTCGACTCTTGAATTTGACTTAGGTCATTATCTCACGGTTGTAAAACAGAGCCTGCTTCGTGCTCCTGGCTGAGCATGGAGCCTGCTTAAGATTCTCTCCCTCCCCTTCCCTCTCTCTCCTTCTCTCCCTACCCCTCCCCTGCTTGTGCTGTTGCTCTGTCTCACTCAAAAAAATTGAAACAATACCTATATTTTCAGATTGAGTTTTGAATACAGTTTGAAAACATATCCACAGTCAGTTGTTATTTTTAATCATTGCAGGAATCAGTTAAACTTTGTACTACACTTCTCTCCCCCTTTCAAACATTCTTGGACCATATAACCTGACCTTCTACTATGGAGAAATAATTGAGGCTATCTGTCATGAGTTCCCTTTAACTACCTACTTTCTTCACTAATAAATTTCCTCTTTCCTCTCTCCTTTCAGTTTAAGTGGAATGGATGTATCTCTTCTAATCCACAAGTAATTGTTTTACCTGTGCTCATGGCTTCATCCTCTCCTGTGGTTTCTGGGTGGTCTTAGCTCTATCAACTGTCTCTCTTTAGTGGCACCAACTCCTTTTCTCCTGAATCTTTGTTGCAAATATATAATAATACTTAAATCTCTTCCATCATAAAAATGAAACACAGTAACAAAATCATCAAACCACCAAACTCTCCATTGAGAGTTAAATTCTAGACAATGATATATTTCTCTTCTAACTTTACAAGTAAAGTTTCTAGAAATAATGCTTTATGTTCAGCGACTTTACTTTCTCACTTTTTGTATATTCATCCATCTGGCTTCAACATTTATTTCACTCGGAAACTGCTCTTATATAGGCCAACAGGCCAGATGGTCCTGAAAACATATACTATGAGCTGGTAATGCTGAGAAAAATCTAACCAAGAATTTTTTTTTTTTTTTTATAATTTTAAGAGAGGTGTGAAGACTATTGGAATCAGAAACAGTATATAAGATCACTTTCTATTTTATGGGTAAGTCTCTGGTAAAATTCAGATTCTTCAGTATGTATCAATCTCATGTGCTCAACAGCTACCCCATACTGTTTTTGTTTTTGTTTTTGTACATCTGGTTACATAGTTCAAAACTTGTTTATCTTACTTCAGTGAAAGATAGGTAGAGACAGAATTAAAATATAGCATCAGTTAAAATAATCATCAAAGTTATACAGTGACCATAAATCCTTGATTTAAAGTTTTAAGAGAATTATGATGAGTTGTGGAAAGCCATACTGTATCACGCCAAAGAGCACTTAGCTGAAGCAGATCTAATTTTGAAGATAGAATATAGATGTATATTGGTATGTAACTCTTTTATATGTAAATTTGGAAAATATGTTAAGACTGCATATGAGTATTTAGAAATAAGACATACATTTCTAAAGGCAGAATGAATTGGTACTGAATTGCTTGAAGGATGTATGTTAATAAATACCAAACATCTCACTATTTAGCTTTGGTTGTAATAGAACACTACTATTTTTTTTTTTAATTCTTTTTTTCAACATTTATTTATTTTTTTGGGACAGAGAGAGACAGAGCATGAACGGGGGAGGGGCAGAGAGAGAGGGAGACACAGAATCTGAAACAGGCTCCAGGCTCTGAGCCATCAGCCCAGAGCCTGACGCGGGGCTCGAACTCCCGGACCGCGAGATGGTGACCTGGCTGAAGTCGGACGCTTAACCGACTGCGCCACCCAGGCACCCCAGAACACTACTATTTTTGAAAGGTGTTTAAGTGTGTGTAATAGTGAAAATTTAAAACAATCTAAAATCCATCAGTAGATACTAGGTTTGGTAAATGGACATATGAAAAATGGCATAATTGAAGACTAATAAAGATTCTACAGTACCAGTGTATATACTACTTACAAACATGTCACCTACAGAATGTTTAAATGACATGTAGATTATAAAATAGTATGTATCATAGATTCCAATTTTATAAATTAAATATACCATCTGAATCTATACACTGAGAGAGAAGTCTGAAATAATTTGAAATTATTGATCTTGCTTACTTTTTGGTGTTTGGATTATGAATAATTTTTGCTTTGTGTAAAGTGAAATATCCTAATTCTAAAATAAAATATAGTATATATATATTTAAAAAAATTTTTTAACGCTTATTTATTTTTGAGACAGAGAGAGACAGAGCATGAACGGGGGAGGATCAGAGAGAGGGAGACACAGAATCTGAAACAGGCTCCAAGCTCTGAGCTGTCAGCACAGAGCCTGACGCGGGGCTCGAACTCACAGACTGCGAGATCATGATCTGAGCCGAAGTCGGCCGCTTAACCTACTGAGCCACCCAGGCGCCCCAAAATATAGTATATTAATAGAAGGGAAATATCTGAGAAAATACTTAAATTGTTACTTGAATTCAGTCATCTACACATACCTAAGCAAATGACTGAAAAATTAATTAAAAAAAAGAGGTGGATTCTACATATGACCATGTCTCAGAAGAAAATCTATCACACTATCCATTATATATCTCAGGTGGTGATACATAAATTATGCTAGAGGCCATAACAGATTTAGAGTCCAGATGTTATTCAAACATTTTGATTAGCCTCATGGCTTTAAAGTCACTGGGTCAAAATGTCCACATTTCGGCACACATGTCTATTTAAAGTAATTTAGACATTTGAACTATGTATTCTTAAAGTCTGGGCATATTTTCTGTCCCTTTGTAGGGGTTGGATGTATTTGTCACTGCTCTTGACACATTATGCACATTCTCATAAGTTTTATCATCTAGATGTAATTTAAGCAACATGTAATTGTTGTGTTAAAATAGTAACTCTATTTCTAGGGTTCATACAAGATGATCAAATTCCAGTATTCAAGAATTAAACAAAATTCCTTAGAGATAAATGATAGTTTTAAGAAAAATAAAAGGACATTATCATGTACAGAATTCATTATTCAAACAACATTATATATTCTTCTAAATACACATGACATGTCTAGGGGAAAATTGTGTCAGGAATGCTGTGCCTTTTGTTTACCTGGAGGCAGTTTTCACAATTTCCCATAAACTTCCCCCTATTACCTGATAGAGCAGCCTACCATTTTAAACAGGAGAGATACAAAAATATGTTTCTTTCCATTCTTCAACTACAATTGATTCTTAGCTTTCTTCAGAAATCTCCATCTACTTTGCCTTTATTTTATGCCTACAGAAGTTCCTTTTTTTTCACCTTTACATGCTGAAATATTTATTGCTTTAATTTTGTCATGATGAAAACAAAGGAAGGAAAGCCTACAATGTAAGTGTGTAATTCTCCTAAAATTAACAGATTCTCTTAAGGTCCCTTAATACATGACCTGTATTAACACGATTTCTTGCATATTCATCTCCAACACATCCCATAAGATAACCCAGTGAAGCTGCTTCTGATGGCTCTTGTTATAATATAAATATCTCCCTAATGTAGAATTTGGAAGTTAAGATTTAGATAAACTCAGAGTAAAGAAAATTCAAATAAGGGCATATCCTCCTTTCCATAAAATTCATATGTACTACAGTTTGGTCAATTAGTTCTATTTCCTAAAAATAATCTCAAAATACGGTCACTATATCCAATTGCTTTGCACTTAAACATTTCAACTCATTAGTTGTGTTGACAGTTCACTAGACACAGCAATTCTTAACTCTAAATGCTGGGGACAGAAGTCAAACTCTTTCTCAAATTTGAACTAATATTTTGATGCTGACATTTATGATCTCAGTAGAGAAGTATCGGGAATGTAATAAAAATGTGTATAATCCTAATGTTTCCACAACTTTGTTGTAGCTATGATTCTGATAGGTACATTGCATCTTTTACAGTCTTTATCCTTTTGTCATGAAATCCTTTGGAATAGCACTCACAAAATACCAGGCCATAAATTTTAGGCAATGTAATCTTCTTCTAAGAAGTTAAGGTTGTAAATTAAAGTGGAAAGAAAACAGGGTATTTAATTAAATTCCGGCAAGTGTGGCTAATATGTTTTACTTGTTTTATGTCATGTTTTCTGTAGTATGTTTATTTTTAATTTTTAGATGTTTTTAATGTTTATTTATTTTTGAGAGAAAGAGAGAAACAGAGCACAAGTGCGAGAGGGACAAAGAGAGAGGGAGACACAGAATCTGAAGCAGGCTCCATGCTCTGAGCTGTCAGCACAGAGCCCGATGCGAAGCTTAAAGTCACAAACCGTGAGATCATGACCTGAGCCACAGTCTGACGCTTAACCAACTGAGCCACCCAGGTGCCCCTATTTTTAAAGGGACATTCGGTTTCATAGAATTACACACTTAACCTGTTCAAGTTAAGTTGATTTTTGCTTCTAATTTAAACTGTATAGAATTAAATGGTGAAATCGGTATTATCAAGTTTATATTGTCATTTTAATAAATTCTTTTCTATAATATTAACAGTGAATCTATAATATTAGTAGAAATCGAAATTCTGGGTATATGAAGGAATTATCAATCTTTAAGCAGGAAAGTATATCTAAGAGATAAGAGAAACCAATTGTTTTTAGCTAAAATACTTAGCCTATTCAACATGCCAAGAACCAAGTATAAAAAGAAAGTGAGCAATGCAGTGTTACGGAGCCTGCCAGGACTATTTAAGATCCTTATCACTTTTACATTTGACCCTCCAGTTTAAGCTTGAAGATGACACTTGGTTTTGAAAGATCAAAGAACAGATAGATTCATAGAACAGAGCAAGTACACATTTAAATACTCTGCTAATTTAGAAGTGAAATAAAATTAATTGAAATGATCCAACACTTTACAATAAAGTTCAATTCCTTTAACGGGAAGACTTTCAAACTATACTGTGTTAACACTTGTCTTGTTTCTAAAATTAATTGCCTTCAGCTGTATTAACAATAGAGTATGATCAAGTAACATGAAAGCTTTGGACAGATCAATAATAAAGGCATCCTAATTTATCCTTCCGTCACCAGCATCACCACAAGATTAATAAGTTTCAAAAGAGTCAATTGAATGAAGTCTTTAGCCTAAAATTGCTACTCAAACATCATCCAAATACAACAGCTCCTCAGAATTGCTAAAGCAATCAGGCGAAACTAACAAAGAAATTAGCAGTAAGGGGAAGGGGCATTGGAAAATAACACATTTCTTATGCATTGGCAATAAAATGCTATAATCCATAAAGGGCAGCACTGTCTTTTGCATATGCAAGACTCAAAGAAGGAAAAAAAATAGAGAAATTAATGACTTGGTGGCCAGAAGATTCTGTTGTACAAAGAACCATATTAGTTTACCTTCATTTTTGTCTTTGCCTTACATAGTCCCTGTTGTCTGTGATAAGAACCAGAGCTATATAAAAAGTTTGATGAGGGCAAATGCTACATTAGGAAAACAATTCAATTTAATATGCGCTGAGCCTACTCTACCAAGCTCTTGATATATGCAGACAGATATATATAAATTCATGAAAAAAAAAAAAAAGAATCACTGCACTAGAGGTTAGGAGAGCTTTATTCTAGTCCTATATTTGCCTGAGAAGAGTTTTCTGACCTTAGGTAAACAAATTGTGCAATATATTTCTTATGGTTATTTACTGCTCGTTAATTATATATTACCCATAATTTGGTCAGAGAACAGGAAGGAAAGCAGGCCAGTGGTTCATTGTTCCAGCATGTTTCAAAGGACCCCAAATTAGATCAACTGTTAGATGCCCTACAAATATTTGGTGATCTAAAAGGAATATATATGCATATACACACACATACATAGAGGGAAATTTAATTTTTTTTATTTTAATATGAGTACATTTCATTTTCTGCAATATAAACCTCTCAGGTTATTCTATTTTCCAGACTAAAGATACCACATATATAATCAGAATGGACATTGTTTCTGAAAATTTTAGAATATATCACTAAATTCAGCTTGCTTTGTCATGAGAATATTTTCAATGGTAATTCATGTTTTAAATCATTCTAGAATGCAAATGCCATTTTTATAAAATGTCTTTTGAATTTAGCATTCCAAATTTGGGCTGAGAATGCAAATATTCTAAAAATAATATATGCTCAAAAAGTAATTAAATATTTGGAGGTTGAATTTGAAATCCATTTTTTAAAAACATAACTGGAGATTATCATTAATTTCTAATATTGCTTTGCTGTCATGCATTTATTAAAATTATTTTACACAACTTAGTAGATTAAATCCTGAGGTTAAGTAATTTACTGAATGATATCTAACTCAAATATCATCTCCCTATATAATTATTTACCTATTATTAAACAACTAAACATTAATGAAATTAATGAAAAAAATGAATTTATATTTCAGAGTTGAATTATTCACTAGAGATATTTATATGAAGATAAATATATTGATAAATTAATCCAAATGAAAAACCCCAAACTTGAAAAATGAACATTCAGGGAGATTTAGAGTGAACTGGTAATGAATAATAAGATGTGCTTGAAAGGTATTATTGTAGTTATCATCTTTGGGAATTAGCTAGAAACAAATTCATATTAAAATATTCTATACTCCATTTGCTCAGGTAGTAGACAAGGCACTTTATCACAAATACTTTTAAAATGCCATTATTGTACTATTAAATGACTTTTACAAAATGTCAATGCTAGCCAAAATGATCAAATGAGGAAAGATTGACTTTGACAACTTGTATTTCTCCCTACACCATCACACAATGCTAGATGAATGGGAACAGACATACCAGCGAGGTTGCTGGTATGCAAAGCAATGTCTGCCTGTGACTGAATTGACAGGACAATTCTGTGGACCAAAAATTCAATTGAGTCATCTGAAGCAATTCCCTTCCTTCTCTTCCATGTGGCTTACACCTTACAATGATCCATATCATCCAACCGCTAACTACGGACTGTTTCTTCCCTTGGTATATATCACTGTCTGCCCTCTTTGCCTTTTCTCCTGTTCTTTGAAACATTTACTAGGAATCCCATTCACCTGATAGTCAGTGTCAATGCTGACCTGTTTAGTACCCTGAAAGCAAAAACAGACATACTGCTTCTTCAAATCATTTTTTTTTTTTTTTTTTTTTTAAATTTTTTTTTTTTTCAACGTTTTTTATTTATTTTTGGGACAGAGAGAGACAGAGCATGAACGGGGGAGGGGCAGAGAGAGAGGGAGACACAGAATCGGAAACAGGCTCCAGGCTCTGAGCCATCAGCCCAGAGCCTGACGCGGGGCTCGAACTCACGGACCGCGAGATCGTGACCTGGCTGAAGTCGGGCGCTTAGCCGACTGCGCCACCCAGGCGCCCCTCTTCAAATCATTTTTTTGAAAAGCTTTCGACATATTTGTAGGCCCTATATGCCATTTTTTCACGAAGCAAAATGAATACAATAAATTCAATTAAATAACCATTTAATATAGTCTCCAAATAGAAAATACAAGACAAACCTACCAACATGGTCTTATTCAATTGGTTCTACTTGTAAAGACAATGCCAATTTCCTACTGATATAGAAAATAATTATTTTGATCTACTAAATGTAAATGAGTTGGACAGGGTATTACAGCTTCAAAAACACTGACATTCAACACAGGTAAGTATTTTTAAAAATACGTTTGAAAAATAGTGATTTGAAAAATCATTATAAAATTGAGCATCAATCATCTATCTATCTACACTATTTTGACCTTAATTAGAAGTACTGTATATAGTGCATATACATATATATATACATATACATATGTAGTGTATATATAGTTTGTATATAGTGTATATATATATAGTGTATATACTATATAGTGTTTTGTGTATATATATATACACACTATATATATTATATATATATAGTGTATATATATGTATATACTATATATGTATAGTATATATATATAATGTGTGTGTATATATATATATATACATATATATATATATATATACTTCTTTGATCTTAATTAGAAGTACTGTAATGTATGGTTTGTGAGTTCAAGCCCCGCATTTGGCTCTGGGCTGACAGCTCAGAGCCTGGAGCCTGCTTCAGATTCTGTGCCTCCATCTGTCTGCCCCTCCACTGCTTGCACTCTGTCTCTTGCATTTTCTCAAAAATAAATAAACATTTAAAAAATTTAAAAAAAAAAAGTACTGTAATGTAATGATGGATAGACTGTGGTATAAGAAATGAATTCAGTGAACTCATCGTGTCTTTCAGAGCTTTTAGTAAAATTATTTTACCAGAAATGAAACTTGAATTATTTAAAAAAAAACAATACTAAAGATTTAGTTCATGAATCCTTTATTATAGAGTTCTCAATGTATGGCTAACACCCAAATGCACAAGAGAGAGGTCTTAATCTGTATTGCTACTTATATTAATGTTAGCTAAGGATCCCTTGGTGTTTAAGTAAGGTGCCACTCCAGATACTGAGAGTCTGACTTATTCAGGCAGGTCTAGGAAATGATATCATCAAGAGGAGAACTGAACATAGTACCGAGTACAGTACACAGGTATTTGCTAAACCAGCTCTTGTTGACAAGACAGCAGCAACTTCTTAGCATGAGAAACATTTTCTGAGAAGTTAATATTTAACTATACAGACAAATAGAAGTGATTATGATGAAAGTGTGATAAAATAGCAAGGAGGAAAAGGAAAATGGAATGAAGAGAAGTTATCCATACTCCATTTAGTCAACTGACCAATTTTACCAGGTTTATTAGTCATATCAAGACACTGGCCCTTTGCCTCATTTGGAGCATTTTGACTATTTCAGCTTCTCCTCCTGATTGTCACTCTAGCCCTTAATCTGTCTCCCTTTCTGAAGCCATTCCTTAGAGTCATACTATATACTTTCAGCTTCAAACCACATTTCTAGATAAATGTACCTTTGATATTTGTGACTCTGTTACATATTGCCTCTTTATAAGCCCCTTCCTTTCTTCATTTCTTTTATATTTAAGACTTGGGCAATTCAGTGCTTTCTACTCCCTCTACCTTCCCTTATAAAGAAAAAAAAAAGACTCATAAATGTTGAGTTAGATTGCAAAGTCTTTTTAAGGGAAACTTTTTATTTGAAAAAGAATTTGAACATCAGAAACATTCCATAAAAAGTCTGTACAACCAGTTTCTCTACTAAACCAGTGTCCATGGGCTAGTAACTCTAGGTGACCTTTTGTGCAAGTTGGTGGCATCTGTTGCTTCAGTGCTAAGACATATGTTCTTCTGTTCCCTCAGTCTCCACCACTTCCTGTTACTTACCTTCTAGGCTGCTCTACCCATCGTCTTTGTTATCTGCTCCCTGGAAGCATTTGATGTTGTATGCTTGTAGTAAGCATTGAAGCACTCTGTTAATGGACTGAGTCAATAGTCAGTAAATAGCTACCTTCTCTTGGAAGACTGGCAGAAACTGACAAATATCTGTATTTTCTCTTCTTTGACAGACTTGTAGTTTACATTTCTAGGACCTTTCACAGTTAGGGAGGACCATGTGATTGAGTCCTCACTAAGGGTGTACAAAAGGAAATGATGAAGCCCCTCCGAGGCTTGGCCTCTAATGCCTCCCTGACCTCTTTCGAGCTCTCTTTCTTTATCTGAATGCAAACAAGTAAGTGGAGGATTCAGAGACCTTCAACACGGCAGAGCTCTGAGAGGGCGGGGGCCAGCCTCCTTGATTGACAATGTGGAACAGGGGCTACTGCTTACCTGCACTGTAATATGGCATGAGACAGGCACAAAATTTTAATGAGATAAACCATGGGGAATTGTAGGATTATGTAAGATCAGTTAGATTTTCCTGATTAGTACAACTGCACTACATGGAAATTCTAATTTATAACAATTGCTACAGTGTTAGGCAACTGATTCTTCTCTTATAATTATATTTTTTTAATCACTAATTAATGGCATGAGTATTTTTAGGAGGTTTTCTTAAGGAATCTTGGAAACATTATTCTTCTTGATTTATCTGTTTCTGTATCTTCCAATCAAGGAATGGTATTTTGATATGTTGATATGATATTTGTTCAAATGAAAGAGATCTATATGTATTATCAATAAGTTGGACATGTAATTTACTGTCTAAACTAAGATACTTGAAAGTAAAAAGTTTTGCTAAAAATAATCTAAATTATTCAAATTTATAACAAATTATAAAACAAAACTTGTTGTAAAACAATAATTTTACAATAACAAATTGGTTTATTAAATAGGTATTTGTAAATACCTCTCAAAGTAATTTATTTTAGTTTTTAAAAATAAAATTCTTTATGGGGAACCTGGGTGGCTCAGTGGGTTTTAAGCCTCTGATTTTTTTTTTAATATTTATTTTTGAAAGAGAGAGAGACAGAGACAGAGCACGAGCAGGGGAGGGGTAGAGAGGGAGACACAGAATCCAAAGCAGGCTCCAGGCTCTGAGCTGTCAGCACAAAGCCTGATGTGGGGCTCAAACTCATGACCTGTGAGATCATGACCTGAGCTGAAGTCAGTTGTTCACCCGGCTTAGCCACCCAGGCACCCCATGCTTCTGCCTCTTGATTTCTACTCAGGCCATGATCTTGCAGTTTGGGAGATCAAGCCCTGCGTTGGGCTCTGCACTGACAGTGCTGACCCTGCTTGGGATTCTCTCTCCTTCTCTCTCTGCCCCTCCCCCACTGTATATGTCTCAAAAAATATCTTTATAAAAAGTACAAAGTAATATATATACATATACGTCAGCAAAAACTTTAAAAAAACTACTTTATATTGATTGCCTAAACAAAAACAAGCAAAACAGAAAACTTATTCCTGTCACATATTTACATATTTTACTCACTTTCCCAGCCATATGAGCCTCAAATGCCAGATGATTTGTACATTTCTGAAGAATGTTCTTTTCCACATTGAAAGGTTTAGTATTTAAAAAATTTTAAATATATTTTATCCTGACCATCACAACTTATTTTTATGCTTAATTAATTAAAAATATTTGACATATTCAATTGACACTTAATCTTACCAAAATATTTATTTACTTATTTATTTATTTATTTATTTATTTATTTATTTATTTAGATAGCACAGGAAGGACAGAGAGAGAATGCCAAATAGGCTCTGCACTGTCAGCACAGAGCCTGATGTGGGGCTTGAACTCAAGAACCATTAGGTCATCACCTGAGCTGAAACCAAGAGTTGGACTCTCAAATTACCGAGCCAACCAGGTACCCCAGGACCAGAATATTTTAATTGGGAGAAAGCTCAGGAAAAATTCTGGTAAAAAAAGAAAAGTATCTTTTTTTTTTTTTTTTTTTTTTTTTTTTTTTACTATTAAACTGTGAAAATTTTACAGCCCAAATGTCTAATAGTTATTCTCTTTGCCTGTGAATTTCAGTGTCATTTTTTTGTGATAAATATTTGTATGAGAAAAAAAGCCATTCTATTAGCTCTTTCTTATTTCAAGCTTTGTTTTAAATAACTGCAATATACTAAAAGGTTAAAAGGATTAGATTTTAGTTCTCCATTCACTGAATATTTTATTAATGTTTCCAACTGGTTTCAAATAAATTTTAACTAAAATATAAAGTGCTGCTTTAAGAAGTGTCTAATACCACACTGGATTCTTGAAGGTGATTTTTTTCCAAAGGTCAGACACTTCTTAAATACAACTATAATGGGCACTAGAAGAAAAAGATGTAATATCATGCAATAATTACTGTTGTTTTGTTCAAGAGTTACATAACTAAAATGTGTTAGTTCAGTTACATTCAGTCTTTGTGAGTGTGGGTCTCTGCATATGTGTATGCATGTGTATGTGTGTGTATATGTCTGTTTATGTTAATTTTTGATAGCTACAGCTTCTACTTCAGTTGCTGGAATATGACAATTTATTTGAATATAAGAGTAAATTATGTTAATGTCTTGAAGTCTATTTCAAGTATACATTCTATCCCATATGTTTTTAAATGTATTAAGGATTTAAAAAATTTTTTTAACGTTTATTTATTTTTGAGACAGAGAGAGAGCATGAACGGGGCGGGTCAGAGAGAGAGGGAGACACAGAATCTGAAACAGGCTCCAGGCTCTGAGCTGTCAACACAGAGCCCGACGCGGGGATCGAACTCACGGACCACGAGATCATGACCTGAGCCGAAGTCGGACGCTTCACTGACTCAGCGACCCAGGCGCCCCAAGGGTCTTTTTTTTTTTTTTAAATATGATACTCTGCCCTACCAAAATTTATCTTTAATATTGACTTTATAGTAGCATTGACTAATGTTTCTGTTTAATCTTTGACAAAATGAACGTCTAACAGCTTCACTCTGCTTTTATAAATTGGATAAAAATATGCAACCCATATCAAGTATTAAAAAACTAATTTGAAGTATCTAATGGCACTGATATAAAACTGGAATAATTTCGTTATCTATGAAGAGTTTTCTGATAACAAAGCTACATATTGACTACTTTTCATGATAATTAAGAAAAACTGAAGATGAAAATAGAACAAAAATAAAAGAACAATCTTTGAGTGAAAATTTGTTTTTCACAGAATGATATGTGAGCACTCTTTCATATCTACATTAAGTTTATAAAGATAATAATAGAACCTGACCAAAGTAATAGGGATAGACAACAGAACTCTAACCAGGTGACAATTTCAAATGTGGTTCTCTGAAAGAAACATAGTTCTTTACCACAGAAACAAAGAACATAGTTCTTTACCATAGAAACTTCAGTTGCTAAATCCTTCTATTTGAACACACGCTTCTTCACACATCAACTAGCTGTACTAATTCTTCCTCAACAGATTTGATATCTTGTTGCCATGTGAGGCAATAAATGTTGCCAGCTTTCTATGTAGTTACATTATCAATAACAACTTTCTTGAAGTATAAAAATGTATAACTCAATTTACCATTAAATGTATATATATTTTTAGTTTATTGCTACTGAATTTTTTTACTAATACAAAACAGCCAAACAAAAGCATGACCAAGCAATAAATATAGAGCTGTAGCTTTGAACCATAAATGACAAAAATAATCAGTATGACAAAAGTATCCGTACCGATATATTCTACTGCAGGCTACTCAATTTCTGTGTAATACATATATTTAAAATATAATTAATATATGACTTCTCCTTACTCCTGGTGGCTTTTGGTATTCTTGTGAACATCATCGGGTGCCATGCATGACATGGCTAGCCATTTATCAAATGGCCAGGAAAGACAGCTGAGTGAGAGAACGTACTTCACTTTATTAGTCAGAATGCTATCCTTGAAGAGGTTTGTTCCCTTGGGTCTTGGAAAGTTTAGGAAACGAGAACTGGGTTTTTAGATGTCTTTCAGATTTAATTGTTAAAGCTCAGTTCACTACCCACGAGTCTCTCACACACCACCACAGGGACAAAGACAGAAGATGAAAGTACAAAGTGAAAATACGTCGAGACTCCCCTAGGAGAATGCAACTATTGATAATAATTTTTAAGAACAACAACAAATCAGGAACAAATGCTAATGAACCGGATGGGTCTCAAGGACAGTAGGTGTACACCGGGTATCTCCCAGGAAAACCAACATTTGGAAACCCATGATAGTAGAACTTCTTTACCATAGAACCACATTTGAAATTGTCACCTGGTCAGAGTTCTGTTGCCTATTCCTATCATTATGGCGAAGGGCCATTATTGTCTTTATAAACTTAAAGCTGGTATGAATCTTAACATTCCAGGAAGGGAAAAAAAACACCTCAGTCTGGTAGCTATTAGATAGTGGGTCTAAGTATCTGAATGGATTGCTAATCACAAAATAAACTAAATAATCTCATTTTTAATCCAGTTACATTTGTGCACATTAAGTCTATTTAATAACTTTAGTCTGGAATTACAATCATATAATATTCTTCTCATACAACAGTAAAAACTTTTTTAAAATGCTGAATGTATTTCAAAGTCAGAAAACACATTGGATTAAAGAATACTTGCTTGCTTTGTGAGGGAGGTGTGAAAATAGAAAACTATAAATAGTAACACAAAGGTCCTTTCACCATTAACATCTGTTACAGCCACGGTTATTAATATTATAACTGTTTTTCACAGCAGGAATGGTTTCAACTTCCATTTTATAGTACAACAAATAATTTGGGAAATGATTAATGAGATTTTTAATTATAGATTGAGTTTATCTTAAAACAATCTGTGGCACTACAGCTGGAAAGGATCAGGCTTTAATTACATTCAGGAAAAACTCCACAGTGAAGCAAAACACGTCCATTTTAGGGTGCCCAGACCTTCCCCATGACTGGTTCACCTTCACACTTGGCTGCCTAGCTCCGTTTTTTAGCACATGGTGCTAATGAGGCCACGGTCATGTTTTCACTCCCCATATGTGCCAGTTAGCTTACCTCCGTTCCAGGGCTACAGATTGTTTTCCTAAACTTGTACCGCACTCAGAGATTTCTCCACGCATTCACCGGTGACATCTGGCAAAAAAGCATGGAAGATTCATCATAAAATTAAAACTACTGCTGATTGCTTGGAGAAGGGGTTAAGGAGGCTTACTTGGAAAAATCAGTGTCATTCTATTTTTCAAAATGACATGTTAATTCAGAGGCTTCCTTTGACTTGATTACTAGTAGTTTTACTTCAAAACATTATCACTTAAGGGAGGCAGCATAGAATGAAAGAACACTAGACTAGGATTTTAAAACCTAGACTTTATTCTGATGGCTTAACCAAAGTAGCTGCACGGCCTTGAACTGTTGTTGCATTAACCTATGCTCATTATCCTTATCTGGAAAGTCTGCATATTGCCTCAGATAATTGTCCATCCCCCAGGCGAACTCTAAGTGTTCATCATTCCAAGGCTCGAGATGTCAGGCACTGGAAGCATTATTGGATGTGAAACTGGAGGCTGGAAGGGGGATTTGATGCATCTTAAAACCTCAACTGGAGCCTCAGGCAGATGGTTATTAGTTGTTAGTTGTCAGGATCTCTTGTTGAGCAAAAATGGGCTCCCATTGACTTCTAGGTGCTTCTATTCTGTAATGCTGGTTTGATAGTTTGTTGCTTATAGGAAGTGTGCAACATCAGCCTTCAGGCCAGGGGGAGAAATGCATGATATTGGTCTCCATGAATTTTCTGGCTATCTTTCTTTTGTTTATTGCAGCAGACCTCTGCCATAGGCTTGGAATGAATATATTCTCCTTGTCAAGTCCTGGTAATTATTTTTCACCATAAGCACAGAGCCCTTTTCAGCCATGCATCAGCGAGTAACTGTCAGAAGACAAGGGCCATGACAAGAAATGTCCCTCCTTAAAATGATTTATTTATTTCTACCCAAAAGACACCTTGTTGAGGGGAGAGGTTGACATGAAGTCTTTCTGCTCCACATAAAAATGTTCTTGTTTACCAATCTAAAAAGGAATAAATAAAGCTGTGTTTAACATAAGTGCCTATCATAAAGACTTAGTGTTTGTTGTTAACAAATATAGGCTAAATACAAACTAACTAAAGCAATTCTTGTTGAGAAATATAGATTATTACATCTAAAAAGCAACAGTACCCATTTTTTTTTTTAGTTTATTCATAGTAACTAAGACAGGGGTGGAGTAAAGTGGGAATGCTGTCATTTATTAAAGAATGAATTTCCATGGTTTAGTGTCCCTGAGACATAAGTTTGAGTATTGTTCCTTAGGCACTTAGCAGCAAGTGTACATAATACAAAGACTTCATTTGCTTTCATTCACACACACACACACACACACACACACACACACACACACAGTATTAATGGTCATTTAGTCTATGCTTCCATTCCACTCCATTGATTCTAGTTGGTTATAGTTCTGCAGCTTTTGTCACTCTCTCTATTTCACCCTGGTTCCCTGTGCAGAATGGAAATAATAAGCATTACAGTCTGTGGCCAGAAATTTCGCAAGAATCTAGCATATTCGTTTTGTATAAATGTGTGGAAAATTTGGTGAAATCATTAAAGGAGAAACACCCTCCTTGATGAGGGAGAGGGCTCATGTCCAACTGGGGAAACATACAGACCAGACCACCTCAGTGCATTTCCTGCCATTAAAATTCATGATATATGATGTTGTGCTAGTAAAATAACTTCATATTTATAGGAAACAGATCCATTAACTAATTTTAACTGAGAATAATTTTTTTAGCATTTTTATTTTGATATGGGGCCTAGAGGTCACTAAGTATCTGTTTATATCCTCTGTATAGAATTTAACTGAGTAAGAGAAGACTAGTTGATAGAAAATAGGTTTTAGAGAAAGTGTAAATTCTAAGTTGTGAGGACAATCACAATGAATGGAAAGTTAGGATTTTTCCTCCTGCATTCCAACTCCTCCCCTGTTCCCTCTTCATGATGTCACATATTGGATAAGAAAATATTATGAGAAATATCTCAAATCAGAATCAAAAGTTTGATGTTGAAAGACTGAAAGCACTGTGTTTAAGACTAGGAGACAGAGAATAATGCCAAAAATCACCCTCATATTATTGTTCTGGCACTAAGGGAAGAAACTATTAGAGCCAAGAAAGACACGAGAGATGTAAATATGAAAAAAAGAGGCAGAGTGAAATGTATTATTCTCAGTTGATCTGATTATATGCATAGATAATCTAAAATAATAAGTTTTGAGTCAATAATCGAATTAAGTAAGATGGCAGGTTAAATTAACAATCACCAATCAAGAACTTTTTAATATGCAAACTATCGTAAGATAAACAATATTTTGGAAAAACAATTCATTTCAATAGCAAATAAAAATAGAAGTTCTTCCTTAACCTATCTGTTCAACACAATAACAAGTAAATCACAGAGGGTATGTTTTTAATAAATTGGCAAAATATGCTAACTTTCTTGTGGAAAATGAATTAGTTTGACATGAAAGTCTGTAAAAGAAGAGTGGTAAAGTGGCTAGAATCTTGGGTAGCAAAATATAGTTTGAAGCAATACTATATGAAATTAATTTTAAATAATTTATGGATTTTTATTCTTATATCTCATTTTAAAATAACAACCTGGTTGTCCATAAAACATGTTTAGATTATAAGACATTTTTATGTTTGAGTATTAAATTCCTGACTATTAAGCAAAGGTTGTTATTTTAAAGTCTTAACATTACCAGTATTTCCAAATCATAGCATAAGGATAAAGTTGCTTAAGGTCATGTTGAGGGACTGTTTAAATACTCTTTCTTCAGCTTGTAACCTGTTATGAAATTAAGAACCAGGTTTAAATAACTACAGAGATAATTCTAAAATATATCATTATGCTAAATTTTGGAAATTGAGCACATATTTTGTTGCATGGTTAGTGGAGATTTAATTGATTTGCCACATTTCTTAAATAAAGCAGATGCTTGTTAACTGGTTTACATCGTGTTTTCTTCTTCTGTAAAATAGCAATTGTGCAGAGGAATTGGAAGAACATATTTGAAAAGGCCGCTGTGCTGACACAAGTCACTGCTTTTCTTCCACTCATGCTTTCTTAGTCATCATAAAGCAGGTGCCCCAATGGCAGAAGATAAATAAATGTCCAGGACTAACTATCCTTTACTAACACCCAACAGTTTACCCTGCCCTTGATATTTGAAGAAATAACTCAAGCTTAATCTTAAATATCAGTATCAACGGTCATATACACTTCAAAAAAGTGTGCTAGAAGTAAGGTCCTTTAAAGTTAATTCAGTTGTTTGATGTTAACCGGCAGTTTGATGGTTTTAAATCCAAAATTAGAGAAATGGAAGAAAGGGTAAGACTATTGGAAAAACACAGTAGGGAATGTAAGTAGAGTGTGAAAACTGCTGGGGAACAGATTGCTGTTATAATTAGAGACAACATTTCACTCTCCTTTAAATACGAGTCCCTGGAAATTGCTCTGAGTGAAGGAGAGGGAGACACAGCTGTTTCAGTGTACAGCTGGTGGGAATTACAAAGACCAAAGTCAGGCATAAACCGGTTGAAAAGTAAACCAGCTAAGTAACAGTAATACCTGGCTAGAGCTTAGATGCAAATATATATTGTTCTTAATAAAATATAGGAAGCCCACCTGAGAGTTTTGATGGTGAAGAAGAAAATGCCCACCTGGTCCAACATATATTATGTCTCATATAAATCTTGAGAAGAACCAACCAAATATTTGGTGATGAATCACGATTCTTCTTCCTGTGCAGTGAAAAGACTGCAGTCGTGACCAGGAAGGACACTCCACATGCCCAATTTATTGGGCTCACCAGTTCTCTGTGTGTTCTCTGGAGAATCACACATCCTTTACCCTCTCTCTTATATTGTCTTGCTGCAGAAATGCTAGAAAGAAAGAAAGAAAGAAAGAAAGAAAGAAAGAAAGGAAGGAAGGAAGGAAGGAAGGAAGGAAAGAAAGAAAGAAAGAAAGAAAGAAAGAAAGAAAGAAAGAAAGAAAGAAAGAGAAAGAAAGAAAGAGAAAGAAAGAAAGAAAGAAAGAAAGAAAGAAAGAAAGAAAGAAAGAAAGAAAGAAAGAAAGACTCTTTTGGCTTAGAGTTTACCAAAATCTCAGAAATAGCAGAATTCCTCATGTGGTTCTCTTATCTTTTAATGTTATCAAATAATGGCATATACATTAGAGATTTCCTCCTCTTCCTTCTCCTCCTTCTTCCTTTCCTCTTTCTCTTCCTTCTTTATTTCACAGCACATAGAGAACCGTTCCTGCCAGTACATTAGCTGCACAATTGTACCAGCAGACCTAACCTCTAGATTCTCTTAGAGAGACTGTTATGATATTTGTCAAAAACGCATCATCTTGGGAGTGTGAGGATTGTCAAAGAGGTGGCAAGTGACTGTGAACTGGCCTCTAGGAACCCACAGGATGTCTGTGTTTGACCTTTGCCAATCATATTCAAAAGCAACCCGGGAAGCCTGATGTACTTGTCTCTACAATGCAGACAATTTTCACTTTTCTAGCCTTTGCTTCATTCTGCCTAGGAATAAAGGAGTATAAAGAGGAACAATCTCTCTCATAAGAATCCAGATGCTCAACCAGCATTTCTTCTCAGCTTATCCCTTCTCTATGATTGCTGTTCCATGTAATATTTGTACTTTAGCATCATGAAAAAAGGAGAAAATCTTTTATTCTACGTTAGGTCACATTTTATGCTGCGTTTTACTGGATTTGGTTTAATCAGCAGTTGCTGATGAATTTGTTGTACAAAAGTAAGAGATGTAGTAGTCCTAATCCCATCTCCCCTCCACTTGCATATGAAATAAATATTTGCCATATCTCAGTTTCATGTGTTGTCAGTTGTTTGTAAGAGTGTTTTGACTACCTCTCCTGACCAATAACATGATTTCATTTTTATTTTGAAAACTATGGAGGGGGGACAAAAGAAAAAATGAAGCCAAGTTACTGATGAAAAAGTTGTGGAATACAGTATGAAAACAATCTTAGGTCAACAAAGATGGTGACTCAAACAAGTTTTGAAAACAAAAGGCTTTGCTTAAACTTAGGAACTTCTTTTCATCTATTAGAATAGAGTTTTAGTGCAATTCCTTAGTTGAACTTCTCTGAAACCCCAGATGATACTATATTATACTCTTTAATAAGTACCCAGGATGCTTCAAATTTATTGATTACATTCAAAATAGTTTATGTAATGTCTATATTTCCCACTAGAAGAATTTCTGCATGAAAGAGAAAATATTTACCTCTAGTGCTCAGAAAAAGACCTGCACATACTAAATACTAATTAAACACTTCCTGATGTGCTAATTATTCATTCATTCACTAATCAACTCCACAGATTTTATTAAGCATCTGCCGTTGTGGAACTTACATATTCTAGTAAGAGATCAGACAATAAAAACATGTAAGTAAATTATCCATTTCATTAATAGGAGAGAAATGTTAACAGGGAAAAGGAAAAAAAATAGAACAGATTAAGGATTAAGGATGCTGGTATAGGGAGTCCAGTAAGATAGGCCTCATAAAGAGACTGTGAATAGAACAAATCCGAAGGAAGGGAGCTAGATTTACACTCAAATTCCTAAATGAAAACTACTCCAGGCAGAGAAAAAACAGGAAACATCTAATATATTCAAGGAACACAAATTACTTTTGTTGAAATATTATCAGAAATATAGATATATTTGTACTTTATCTCCCCTTCCTAAAAAGTCTTTGTGTTTGTGGGGTTTATTTTATTTTTTGGATGGCTTTACGGATTACCCATGAAATATTTTCACAGTTATGATGACAGGAATCCAAATACTGTCTTTTGACACCAGAGATCTGTTTTCCGACAGAGACATTCATTCCTTCCATCTGAAACGACCATGGAGAAAATAGAGTTGAGGTGTAATAGAGCTTAAAATCAACTTTATTAAATTGAATTTCTCCAGAATTGAGAAGACATCTCACTTTTTCTATCGCCTTCAGGTAAACACTTCCAAAGTGGTATTTTAATAACCATTTAAGCACACAAGGACAGCTGTTCAGGTGGTCTCAGAGAGGATGAAAAATTGCATATGTCATCTGCCAGAGCAGATACTAAATTACCTTGGCCTACAGAAACTTTTTATTTGCCTAGAAGGTATTTATTTTCCCACTTGAGGTGTTGGAAAAACAATGGTCCAAACTTCCTATGACAGAAAATATATCAGTGAAAACTCAGCATCAGTTTCTTTTATTATATACTGTTACTAGTGGCTGAAACTTTCTATGATAGAACATCAGTGAAAATAACATCGCTTTCATCTTTTACCAGATTCTCCTTTACTACGTTTCTGTGCTTACTGGTAACATATGCCAAGGGTTTGATCATTTTCTTAATATGCATTTCTTTAGCATTTCACAGCATATATTCAATCAAAACAACACATAGTTCACAGAGATTTAAATTACGTATTTTCTTCTCAAAGTTTGCTTAACTCATACATCGTATGTTACTTTTCTAATACTTTTTTTTCTTGGACATATTTCAATATAATCAATTTACTGAGCTTTGTTATTGTGCTCAAAAATGATTAATTAAGATATTATTTCAGTATTACACCTAACATTAAATATCAGTGAGAATACCTTAGAAAATTTGTGGAGATTTATGACAGTAGAGGAAAAGGAATGAATACAACAGTATAATTATTTTTGTTCCTTATTAAAATGCTTTTCAGTGTTATACATAATTCTCCATGGGAAGCAAATTTTTATTTTACATAAAAATGGTAACCAATAGTGACTTTTTGAAATAAGAATGAGGACAAAACACCTGATACTCATTAGGATAGCCAACATCAAAATAACAAGTGTCGGTGAAGGTGGGGACAAATTGGAATACTTGAACACAGCTGATGGGAATGTAAAATGGTATAGCTGCTGTGGAAAACAGTAAGAAATTTCCTCAAAACTTGAAAATAGAATTAACACATGATCTAGCAATTATACTTCTAGGTATATACCTATATATACTTTCAAATAATTGAAAGTAGGGTCATATATATATATATATATATATATATATACATATATATATATACATATATATATATACATATATATATATGTATATATATATAGGGAGGGGCAGAAGGAGAGAGAGAGAGAGAGAGCGAGAGAGAGAGAGAGAGGGAGAATCTTAAACAGGTGCCATGCTCAGCACAAAGCCCAACACAGGGCTCAATCTCACGACCCTGGGATCATGACCTTAGCCCAAATCAAGAGTTGGACGCTCAATCCACTGAGCCACCAGGCACCCCCCTCAAAGAGATGTTTGTATGCTCATATATATAAAAGCATTGTTCAAATAAGCTAAAATGTAGAAGTAGCCCAAGTGTCCATTGATGGATGAATGGATAAGCAAATGTATATATACAAAAATCTATATACGCAAAATGGAATATTATTCAGCTTTAAGAAGGTAGGAAATTCTAACAAATAGCACAACATGCATGAAGCTTACGGACACTATGCTAAGTGAATGAAGCCAGTCGATAAAAGACAACAACTGCATGATTCCACTTACATGCAGCACACAGAATAGTCAAATTTATACAGACAGAAATAAGAATGGTTACGAGGGGCTGGGGGAAGGGAGACTGCAGAATTTTCATCAGTTTTACAAGATGAAAAAAGTTCCAGAGACGGATGGCAGTGATGGCAGCACAGCATCATGAATGCATTTAATATCTCTAAATTGCACACTTAAAGTGGCAAATTTTGGGGCTGCCTAGGAGGCTCAGTTGGTGGGGCCTCTGACTTCTTCGGCTCAGGTCATTATCTCATGGTTTGTGTTGAGCCCCACATTGGGCTCTGTGCTGACAGCTCAGAGCCTGGAGCCTGCTTCAGATTCTGTGTCTCCCTCTCTCTGCCCCTCCCCTGCTCACACACTCTCCCTCTCTCTCTCTCTCTCTCTCACTCAAGAATGACTAAACATTAAAAAAAAAAATTGTTTTTAATGATAAATTTCGTGGCACCTGAGTGGCTCAATCGATTGAGCATCTAACTTCAGCTCAGGTCATGACAGCGCAGTTCCTGAGTTTGAGCCCTACATTAGGCTTTCTGCTGTCAGCATAGATCCTGCTTTGTATCCTTTGTCCCCCCTCTCTCTGCCCCTCCTCTGCTCATGCTGTCTCAAAAATAAACAAAAACATTTTTTAAAATGGTGAATAATTTTATGTTATATACATTTTCCCATATTAAAAACAATTGAAAACATAGATTAATATGAATCTAAGATAGAAATTTTGACTAAATTGTAAACACACTGAGCAATATTATCATATTAGTGTCAAAAACTGACAATAAGATGCCATCTCTGGTCCCCAGAATCTTAGCATCACATTGATTAATTAGGGTCCATACATAACAAGAAAAATGATGATATGTTTAATGTGAATATATATGTGTGTTCACCATTGACTAAGCTTCATTATGGAATTATAAATTATGATTATGTTTGATAAGTAATCTGATGAGAAAAAATATTATAGCTGTATGCACCTTGAAAATTTCAAATCCTATTTTGGCTTTTTCACTTAAACATTTTTGTAAGTTTATTTATTTATTTTGAGAGAGAGAGAGAGAGAGAGAGAACACAATCAGAGAGGAAATAGTGAGGGAGAGGGAGAGAGAGAATCCCAAGCAGGCTCTGCACTGACTGTGCACTTGAACCATGAGGGTCTTGAACTCATGAACTGTAGGATCATGACCTAAGCTGAAATCAAGAGTCACTCACTTACCTGACTGAGCCACCCAGGAGCCCCTGGCTTTTTCACTTTTAGTGGTTAAAAAGAGGTGTTATATAAAATGTATATATTCCTTAATTTTGCCTTCTAAACCAAAGTCCTTTTGGGAGGAAAAAAGCAGTTATGGCCAAGGTCTCCTTTTGGATTTACACCACACATATTCAGGGCTATCAAAATTTTTTTTTCCTTGTGATGACTTTTATTCAATGAGCATGTTGAAGGAGGTCATTGAGAGGACGTGGCCGCAGGTCGACCTGCGAGTCCATCCGGGCAATTATTGGGAGGCGCCTCACTCCCTCCGGTGGAAGGGATGTTCGCCGCACCCTTCTCGCAGCGGGAGCCACTTCAAGCCCAGGGCCTTGAGAGAGCAGTGTATTGTTGAGGCCCCCTGGGCACATACGTAGGGCAGAATCCAGTTGAGGTAGCTTCATGAAGCTGTAAGTTGCTGGCGGCGCTCGTGGAGATCTCCACGAGATCAGCCTCAGGAGTAAGTTCCCTCGCTTGCCCCTCCTGCCACCTACCGTTCTGGCCGGCTGCCTCTTTCTTCCGTGTCTCCGCGGCCTCGGTGGAGGCCAGTTTCAGGTTCCAGCGGGAGAGCGCCCAGGGCTGCGAAGCAATAGAGCAGAGAGCAGAATCCTGTCCCCAAGGCTGGTACGTGCAATTTGTAACCGGACGACCGCTAACAGTTTACCAATTTAAACTGTTTTAAAATACATCATCATATTTATCCGCTTACCTTATACAATCTAAGAACTGCCAAGTGTATAAATTAACTACAAATGCTGTTCGGCTTCTGTCTTTAAAAAAAAAAAAAATTTTTTTTTTTTTTTAAATTTTCACTTATTTTTGAGAGAGAGAGAGAGAGACAGAGCGAGTGGGCAGGGGCAGAGACAGAGGGAGACATAGAATCCGAAGCAGGCTCCAGGCTCCCAGCTGTCAGCACAGAGCCTTGATTCGGGGCTTGAACTCATGAACAGTGAGATCATAACCTGAGTCAAAGTCCAACGCTTAACTGACTGAGCCACTCAGGTGCCCCAAGTCTGGCTTCTTTCTTTAGCAGAAAATATGCCACTGCTTTGTGTTTCCTCCCGGAGAGGCTACATTTCAAGAATTAATTAAGTGGCCTCCTACAGAGCTGACCAAACAGTGCACACAGACCCATTTCTTCCACAGTATTCATAGATACCTTTCAAAATTTCCAGAGTTACTCAGGTGATACTTAGGAAACTAACGCTCTTTTAAAAGTCCATATAAGTTTTTATTATGCAAAAGCTTAAATTCTTTTCTTCCAAAAGTGATGAATAAGCAAGTTGAATCATGACCAATAATTTAGGTGAGTTGCTTTAAGTTGAATATAGACTAAATGAACATGGAAAAATATTTTTCATATACTGTATTCATTTATTGAACGACACTGCTTAATTTTGTCTTGGAAAAATACATCTATGTGTTCATATAATAAATTAATTTTGATATGTGCTTAAAAATGTTTTCTTACATGGAGTCCTGGGATGGCTCATTCGATTAAGCTTCAGACTTTGGCTCAGGGCATGATCTTGTAGTTTGGGAGTTCGAGCCCAACATCAGGCTGTCTCTGTCTGTTGTCAGTGCAGACCCCGCTTCAGATCCTCTGTCCCCCTCTCTCTGCCTCTTCCCCCCTTCTCAAAAATAAAATACACATTTAAAAATGTTTTATTAAATTAAAATATTATTTTACTGATATAGCTCATACAGAATGTCTATATCTTTTTAATTTGGGAGGTTTGTATCAATCTGTGGCAACCTAGGAAAAAAGAATAAATGTACATTTATACCTCATTTCACATATCTTCATCTCAGCTTTTGATTTCTGTGTAATTCAATAGATAGCTGCAGTTTCCCTATCAATTAGATACATGATGGCTGCATGAATTAGTAATTTGACTTCATCAAATAGAAATTTCTTTTTATTGCATAAGAGGTATAAAGGAGGACTGTTCAGACAAGGTATAGCAGCTTCATTGCATCCTCAGTGACCCTACCTTCTTTTAGCCTTCCATGCCATCATTCTTGGCATGTAGCATTTATCCTCGTTCTTATAAAATGGCTTCTGCATCTCTCGCTATCATACTTGTGTCCCAGAGTAAAAGATAGAGGAAAGACGAAAGGTGACCGTCAAAAGGTGCGCATGTATTCCATAGGTCTGCCAGCTCTGATGAGCGAAAAGCAAGAGATAAAACAGCTTTTATTATGAGAAAAAATATATGGTAGTCATTTTTAATTTTCTTGAAGCATAAGGGATTGGAATTGAGAACCAGATCATGGGCAGCAGTCCAGAGAGTTAGAAACCTTTTCATTGTAGCTATGAACAGAGCTATAACACCAAAGATAAAAGAGTGAGTAAAGCACTTGTTGTTATCCAGAATTAGGAAGAAGGCAAAGAAGAAAGCGACGATTAAACCAGAAAGAATCCATGCCAGAGTTTAAAGTGCACAGAAGTGCAGACTTTGGGAAATCAACATGGAGTAGTGGCTGGTTACAGTGATTGCATCTAAAGAAAACATGAAATAGGAAGGCATTCTTTACACTCCATGTACCTTTTAATTTCTTTTGCTGAGAAAGCTGTAGACTAAGTATGAGTGATTCACAACTGTTAAGAAGAAGTGAGAGCAGTTTGTTGCCAGTTAGAGGATTACTGTAAACATTTATTTATTTATTTATTTATTTATTTATTTATTTATTATCTTGGCTGGAGTATATGAGGGCCTGTTAGAATTACATCTAATACAGAAACTACAAAGCATTCAGTGCACATTTAAAGAAAACATAGACTTGCTGAGTCCTATGTTGAGGGATTTCACCTGTGTAAACACAGTAGGGGGATATTATATTGGTCCCACTAGTCTATTGAGCCTCCTGCTGTGTCAACCCAACTGTGGAAAGGCTTTTATGGATTAGTATAGCCCAGAATGTTTGGCTGGAGAAAAATTAACTGGCTAAAACAAAGCATCCCAAGAGGTTCTAAACACAAAACTGAGTTTGAAGGGACTCTCAATTTGTCTCTCTTTGTATATATGTGTATGTGTGTGTACGTATATATGTGTATATATTTCTATCTTTAACTTTTTTTAACATTTATTTATTTTTAAGAGACAGAGACAGAGTGCAAACGGGGGAGGGACAGAGAGAAAGGGAGACACAGAATCCGAAGCAGGCTCCAGGCCCTGAGCTGTCAGCACAGAGCCGGACGCGGGGCTTGAACTCACGAACTGTGAAATCATGACCTGAACTGAAGTCGGATACTTAACCGACTGAGCAATCCAGGTGCCCCTATATTTCTATCTTTAAAAGGAATAATTGAACTCTTATTTCAATTAAATAGCTTACAGAAAGTGCTAGCGAAGTTCTATCCCATAGTAAGTACTTGCTCAAAAGTAGCTCACATGAAAAAAAAAAAAAGGATAATTTTTCTTCAAGAACAAAATACATTTATACATACAATTGTTTTCCAAGAGTTTAAGTTAGAAGGTGCTGTTTTATACATCACTGATTTTCAAAATTTGGAGCTTCGAAACCCTTTTGTAAAAACTATTTTATGGAGACTTTCAGTGTCTAAAAAGGGAAAAGAACTGTTCTAATTAAAACAAAAGTCTGGAACCATGCCTGCTCTGTCCCTCAATAATGCCTTCGAGACTCCTGGGGCAACTCTCAGTGGCTCTAGGAGTCCTCAAACACATTAAATCTAACAGAACAGGCCATGCAGAAAATGATCCTTCTAGTTTTAAGGTAATATTTCAAATTTGGAATATTCTTGTCTGTCTATATTGTACATTGCTCGATGATAATAAATTATGAACAGCAGCTGCTTCCTGTTCTGTTTTAAAAAGTAGTTTTACTGAAATCTCCTGCTGTAATATATTTAAGAAGACTTTGAGCTGGTGAGAACCAAGCTATTAAATTAGGCTATTGGTCTACACTCCTCTGTTCAAATTTATTACAATGAGTCACTTCTAGTACATCTGTTCTTTTGTACAGCCCTCTCCATTCTCCTCATACACTAATCTGGGGATTAAAGTGTCATTCTTCAATTATTTTCATTTGGATTCTTATTCGGCGTTTTAAATCTAGAGCAAGCGGCATAGACACAAAATTGGATTATTTGGAATTTGTGTCAGGGATGGTGTCTGGTGCCAGAGCCCAAAAGTAGCACTTGTAAAGAAGCAGTGGCTCCTTTAGACCACGATTCATCTGGGACCTGACCTTACTTCTCATATATTTTCCAAGCTTGGCTTAATGTTCTAATCATTGATTTTATAAACTGAATAATAAATTCTCATGGATTCCATTTTTGAAATAATAACAAAGTCAGACCTGGTTTCTCAGAACCTGATTGGTTCCTTAACCTTTATGTGTGTAAACTCATAAACTCATACACACACACTTCTGTGCTCATACAACCATTTAACTATGGGGTTATTCTAGAGATCACTGGTTAGAATACAATTCTCTGTATTTTGCTTCGTTGATTCTATCAGGTTCTCAATACCTGATTGTGGCTAATAATACTAATTTAACTTTAATAGTAGATGCTATAAATTTCTAAAGTTGATGGGTTACATACAGTTTTAATTTTGGTAATTGAATAATTGTGTTAAATACTGATGCTTCTAATATATACATTGAGTTTGTACCTCATACTATTAAATGCATAAATGCTCCCAATTCGTAGCTTAAGGGAGCATACATTTTGAAATCGTTTTGAGGGGCGCCTGGGTGGCTCAGTCGGTTAAGCGGCCGACTTCGGCTCAGGTCATGATCTCGCGGTCACTGAGTTCAAGCCCCACGTTGGGCTCTGTGCTGACAGCTCAGAGCCTGGAGCCTGTTTCAGATTCTGTGTCTCCCTCTCTCCGACCCTCCCCCGTTCATGCTCTGTCTCTCTCTGTCTCAAAAATAAACGTTAAAAAAATTTTGAAATCGTTTTGAAGAGTAATACCTTTAAAATGTATTTCCTTAAGACTTAAAATGTGAAATTTGTCTATTTTTTCAGCTGTTTTAAGTTGACAGCAAAATTCAATGGAAAGAAGAGTTCCTACATATCTCTTGCCCTGATAACATTCACCAGATTGGTACATTTGTCACAATTGATCCACCAGCATTAACACATCATTATTACCCACAGTCCATAGTTTACCTTAGAATTCACTCTTGATGTTACATGTTCTATGATTTTTTTCACAAATCTCTTATGACATGTATACAATTATTGTGTCCTACAAGATAGTTTCACTGCCCTAAAAATACCTTATTCCCTACCTGTTCATTTCTCTCTCCACACAAACCCCTCATACTCGCTAATACATTTACTGTCTCCACAGTTTTGCTTTTTCTAGAATGTCATATAGTTGGAATGATACAGTAAGTAGATTTTTCTGATTGCTTTCTTTCACTTAGTCATAAGCATTTAAATTTCCTCCATGACTTTTCATGGCTCAATAGCTCCTTTCTTTTTACCCATGAATAACATCCCGCTGTACAGATGTATCACAGTTGATTTATCCATTTACCTACTGAAGGACATCTTAGTTGCTTCTAAGTTTGGAAATGATGAATAAACTGCTAGGTACATACAAGAGCAGGCTTTTATTTAGACATAAGTTTTCCACTCATTTGGATAATACTGAGGAGCACAATTGCTAAATTGTATGGTAAGGGTTTGTTTAGTTTTACAGGAAACTGTGAAGCTACCTTTCAAGTGGCCATAGTAGTTTGCATTCCCACCAGCAGTGGATGAGAGTTCCTGCTGCTCCACCTTCTTCCCGCATTTGGCATTGTCAGCATTATGGATTTTAGCCACTCTACTATCGTTGTCCATTTTGAACTATGCTGTTTTTCTGATGCATTGCTGTTACTTTTCTGTTATTTTGGTTTGTTCTTCATAAAAAGATATCTTATCAGTAATGCCTAATCAGAAAATATATGACAAAATTCCCATTTTCATGAATATATCAAAATATTACCGTGATTTGCCTAAGAAATTTCCCAGTGATTATTTCTTGTGGATGGTCTTAATCTCCTTATTGCTTCTTTCCCTGAAGAGAGCAATCACTGTGGTTTTCTTCCCTTAAATTATGTTCAATAAAGATAATCATCTTTATTGAAAATAATCTTCCAGTCTTTCTCTGGGGAATCAGATTTTATCTTATGTAAGCAGGTTAATTTCTTGCTTAGCATATATCGATTCTTTTACTGTGGTAGATACTGTTGGTTGCTTTCCTGGCTTTCTCTCTTCCTCACCAACTGACTCCTGATTTTGCTTAGGTGACAAATGACCAGCCCTAGGGAAGAATCTAGGGAAGTCACACCATTTTGTCTCTACTTGGAGCACTGGAACTTATGCTACTCAGTTCTACCAAAGTGGAGAGGTAAGACATAGTCCATGATGCCTTAAAAAATATTTTGTTTCTTGATAAAAATAGAAATAGATGGGGGTGCCTGGGAGGCTCAGTCGGTTGAGCGTCCAACTTCAGCTCAGGTCATGATCTCACCACTTGTGAGTTTGAGCCCCGCGTTGGGCTCTGTGCTGACAGCTCAGAGCCTGGAGCCTGCTTTGGATTCTGTGTCCTGCTCTCTCTGCCCCTTCCGCGCTCGTGCTCACTCTCTCTCTCTCAAGAATAAATAAAACATTAAAAAAAAATTAAACATAGAAATAGACGGAGAGAAGTTCCTTTGGTTGTCTTCTTTCTGAATGGGTCTATGAGAATATGATAACTGGAGCAATGGCAGCTACCTTGTGACAATGAAGAAAGAAGTAACATGTTGAAAATGCAGATGGAAAGATGAGAAGAACTTGTTTTTTTAATGTTATTTTTGACTTCTAGAATTGCTCACAGTACCAACTATTTCCAGGCTGTTTGCTTTGTGAGATACTTAATATTAAAGACACTGTGATCTTGTATTTTACTTGTAGCCAAACAGATCCTAACTGAAACTGTCCTCAAAATGGAAGACTTAGTGTGAATGGCCATGCCCATATCTTTGAAATATTGCCAACATTATCTACGTTACAAAAAGATGGCAACTGGCTTTCTTGCAGTCCAATTAAGGCCTAAACATGTCATGTACAGGGTACTGGATATTACTTATTTACACATTTTGCCTCCTCTCAAAATTCATATTTATAAGAATAAATACTTACATATTTATATAAATAATATTTATATTCAAAGCAACTTTTTGTTTGTATTTTGCAATTGTATCTTTATCTTATCTCAAGCCACTTTAAATAGAAAAGAAAAACTCACAATATATTCAGATACCTACATCATCTGTCAAATTGTACCCCCAAATTAGAAAATATAAGACAAAAGTTCATAATATCTCTAAGTAAAATTTCTAATATGTATGGTTTTTCTTCTTTGTTTTCTGTCTTGTAATACTTATTTTTAGTCTTTGAGTAGAGCCAAATGGATTATACAGTTCCTTCTTCTTGATGATCAGCAACCTCTACCCAGCCTACCATGAAACAACTCTTATGCAAAACATACATTTTATTAATAAAGTTATTTTTTTTTAGATTGATATCAGTAGCAGATGGATTAAGCCACTTGCGGTTTCTTCCTTTTGCACTTGGAATAAAATTAAAGTCATTACCACTAGGGGTAATGCTGCTAACTATCTCTCTAGCTGTATCTTCACAAAATTTCTATCTTTAAGAGTCTCAGAGTTGCTGAAATTCTCCAAAATATTTCCAAACACAGACCCCAGGGCTTTACAAACACAAGACCTGGGATAGTCTTCTCCCAGAGAACTTCACTCATCATCATTTAGCTTTCCCTGAAAATATTACCAACTCAGATGATCTTTCCTGTTCACTCCACTGAAGGTTCTGCCTCCCATCTACTCAACACAAGATGGCTTTTATTGTTTTTTTCATACTGCTTTTCTCATCTTGAATACATGTTTTAATCTGTTTGTACTTCATTATTGTCAACCCATTTCTCCCACCATCAACACAAAGTATGACTCATGAGAGTATCTTATAAATTTCACTCTCATCATAATGCTTGGCAAACAATTGTTTTGAAAGTATCTTTTTCAATAAAGTAGATGATTAAATGAATAATGATTCATAATAACGATAAGTAAATAAAAATAATTTTTGACTGTTTTTCCTTCCTTCACTCTCAGTAGCTTAAACTTTAGCCCACTCAGAAAGTTGGCTTACCTTTTCACTTCTTGTTCAACACTACCCCTTTTCTAAGTTCCTTTCCAGGTCTTGTTATTCTGCTAAGCCATTTAGTAATGACTTGAGTATCTTTTTCTATCCATGGCCTTGACATCGAAACTTCCATCTTCCAAAAGGTTCATTTTGTGATTTTCAAAAAAAAAATACAATCTCTTTCTTAGAAATGCTCTGATATCAGTTGCTAAATTCATATTTTTCTGCCACATCAGGTCAGATAACCAGTGTCCTTCTGATAATACTTACCCAGAGATAAACATTTACCTAGAGTTTTTATTTTCATCCATCCTATTGAGCTATGGTTGAATTATTTTTGAACATCCTAAAAATATTTTAAAATTGTAGCTATTCTAATTATCTAATTATCATATTTATTATATTCATAATAAATAGTTTATAATACTTAATGGCCTTTAAAAAATTTTTTTTTCAATGTTTATTTATTTTTGAGAGACAGAGAGAGACAGAGTGTGAGTAGGGAAGGGGCAGAGAGAGAGAGAAACAGAATTCAAAGCAGCCTCCAGGCTCTGAGCTGTCAGCACAGAGCCCACCATGGGGCTCGAACCCACGAAGCGTGAGATCATGACCGAGGCCAAAGTCGGACACCCAACCAACTGAGCCATCCAGGCGCCCCCTTAAAGGCTGTTTAATAGCCATTAAAGAAACACACAAAATTAGTTTATAAGTTTCTATTTTTCAGAGTTAGTATTATTGAGCATAATTGAATTCAGCAAATATGACAAACACAAAAACAACATAGAAACTTAGGGTCATTCTCACTTAGAGAAAAAGAATGGTGAACATTTTTGCATATTCAAATATTTTCTTGTTTACACAAATGTACTCTATACATGGATATACACAATCATAACATTATACATCCATTTAAAATAATTCCATATTATTCGTTTTCCCCAATGTTATGTTTCAAATATTCTAACTAATATGGGACCTTATCTAAAATGACTGTATCATTAATTGTATTGGCCTGAATTGGTATTAGACCAATTTA
This sequence comes from Felis catus, assembly GCF_018350175.1. NCBI lineage: Eukaryota > Metazoa > Chordata > Mammalia > Carnivora > Felidae > Felis > Felis catus. The sequence goes on along the minus strand of NC_058368.1, from coordinate 62,793,086 downwards.
TATTAAGGTGTTATTTTTGTTAAATATTAGCAGTGATCTTTGACATGTTATACATTTCTTACAGCTACAAATTCCTCATTGCTGAAACACATAGAAAGTGTCTAAATTTAGGGATGCCATAGAAATTGAATGAGACAAAAATATACATATACCTATATGTGTTATATATAATATATGTGATTATGTAGCTGTGATTATATAATATACACATACATATATACACATTTCTGTATGCAAATATATTATATATATAATGTATATATAATATGTTAGTACATGGTAGCTATGATTTTTCAAAGTTCTTCATATCACCTGTCATTGTAGCTACCCAATATATAATTTCTGAATTTTATTTAATTACTGGTATGAACCTTAATTTATTAAATGATTTATATATCTTGGGATATTTACCTTTTTCTGATTATGATATATAGCAAATGTTTTAGGAACTATTTCTATTAATACATAGGTTTAATATTAATATAGACATAAATTTAGATTGCGACAAAAACCTTTTCTTAGTTATTCTTCAAGATTGGCCCTACTTATACTAAGGCACATTTACATAATGCTGTCCTTTCATAGACAGAAAATACCTTTAGAATTCATGTACTTGAAAGCATTTATTGAAGCCACATATGATGTCTTGAGAATATGACAGATTGCATATTGAATAAAAGATTAATATTGTAAAGAGATATGCTTCTTCCAGGCAAATGTTTATCAACAGAGCATATCTTCCCTTCCACCTTCCCCCCTCCATCCCAGTCTGCACAGGTGGTTTGGAAATATGCAAGGCTTTCTTGAAAGTTCCAGTGATTGAGGTTGGTGTGGGCATTTAGATTTGAGCTGGTAGAACTGGTTAACACCCCCAAGTTTCACATGACATTCTACACTAAAGTAATAATCCTTTTTAAAATGTCAAAACTAACCCCATTTGAAATAATGGAAGGTATGTATATAATATCTATATGGAATTAAAATTTAGATTGCTCAACTTGTAATGTTGCATAATACCAAACCTTGAAAAAACAATAGTATCAGAATCCTCTACCTTTAGTTAAAAGAAAATTTCTCTAAAAATATATTAACTTTGCCATCTTGGGCTTTCTTGTTATATTATCTTGTCTAATGTAACCACATACCATTCTCAAGACTTAAAACATTTATTTACCCTTTTCCAATTTTTTTACTTCTTTTTATGTTTTATGTGTTTTTGTTTTAGCCAGAAATTCTCAAAAAAATGTTAAATAAAAAATTTTATAGTGGTCATATTTTTTGTCACTTTTGGTAATAGTGGAAAAAACTGGAAATTCTTTATAATACTTTGTTATTTTAATAAGTATTTAAATTGTCACTATTTTGATTGTTTAAGACTGTGTCTTACTTTTAAAATTATCAACAATCATTCTGATATCTTCTTTCATAGTTTTTAACTTGTTTTCTCCATAATAATTAAAATAGTGTATTTCCAATGTCAAATTTCTCAGTTGTGAAAAAATTCAAATGATATGTATAGAGATATCAAATGATATGTATAGAGACACTATATTTTAGACTTTTAAAAAGGAATAATACTTCTCTTTAGGATTTAACAGTATATATAAGATCATTCCTTCAAAGAAAGACCAACTATCATGATATTACATTATTATTTTGTATTCTTTTATTTATTATTTTTTAAATACTTAATTCAACCCAATTCTTTTCTGGTAGAGTGTTTAGTCATCTAATACTTTTAATAAAGTAAAGATCTTCTTCATGGATCTTTCCCCCTTTTGTTATAGCTGCTTTTATGTTTTCTGGTGATTTGTTGATCTATACTCAAATCCATATTGGCCTCTTCCTCAAACTGTTTCAAGTTTATCATCCAGTTCCATCTGGGCAAAGTAATCATGTTAACTATTTACCATATGTTTGATCTGCTCTTGCTCTGTTAATAAAATTCAAGGAAGACAAGAACTCCCACTAGAGATCCCTAACCTCTGACTTCAGCTACCTTTCAGGCTAGACAGCAAACAGCCTGTATAGGCCAAATAGTATATTCTAGAAGCACTTTTTTTCACTAGCCTAAAGTTTGCTTTCAACTTCAGGGTAACAGTCTTTCTCTAAAACCTCAGCTCTTCATCCTCATATTTATCATTGTTGTTTAAATGTGGATGGTCCATTTCCAGCCCTTAGAACTATATTCCCTAACCACTCTACAAATCTGGTCAAAATGAAGAAAAACTACAGATGCTTACTGATAGGATTTGTAGGAATGTTAAATAAAGTAATTAAAGTCCTTAGCCCTGTGTCTGGTAAATCAATAGTGCTCAGTAAATGTTTGCAATTATTATTCTTTAATTATCATAATCACCAAACCTTCCCCAAATTATTTTGCTTTGCATAAAAGTTGTATTGGAAAATCTTTCCTTATCAATATATTAGTAAAATGTCGATAATTAGAAATTATAAGAAATACACTATAAAGTATATTCTAGTCACTTAAAATTAAACCTGTACATGGAATAGTCTATTTATTACACTTTAAAGTCAGAATCATAGAATTTAAGAGATAGGAAGGACTTAAGATTTTCCTCACTTTAAGATCCTCTGTCAATGGTGAAGCCAGAAAGAATGTGATTTGTCCAAGGACTTTTCATCAAAGCCTCATTAAAACAATTAATATTAGAGGAAAATAGATTTGGTGCATGTTAAAAAATAAATTTCTATGTTTAATCATTATCAGAAACTACAAAATATCAGAGTCCCTTATTTCAGTTATCATTTCTAATATTATTTTAGTGTACATTTTAAGACTGTAATTTCAACTCAGGATTCAACATCACTGGTTTGTTAATTTTATTTATATGAAAAAGAGTGCCTAATATGTACTATCATGATGCTAAGCATTTTATAAATAATACCAAACTTAAGCTTCACATAACCCTATCAAATAAGTACTCTTATTCCCATTTGATACAGAGGGAATTGACAAAAGGAATTGACTTTCAAACAAACACTCGTCCTATTTCTTGCATGCAACTTGCTCATATTTTGTAGTTTCCCTGCCAAACTGTGTTTATCTGGCTAATCAAGCACTCTAGTTCCAGGCATAATCAGGTACAATGAGATGAAATTGGGTATATGAATTTATAACCCGTTTTTTTAAAAAATATATATCATTTACCTTTTAGGTCTTCCAAAATGACTGTATAAATATATGTATGCAAGGCGCTTGTCCAAAGATTCTTTGCCAGTTTCTATGTCTCTCTCTTTTTTTATTTTTTCCATACCTCTTTTATTATCAGGTGACATATTAAAAGAAACCTCATATACATCTAATAATCACATATATAAATTCAAGAATTAGGTGGCTACGGTGCACTAAAGAGTAATTTGGTGAAACTCTGATTTCTTAATGTAATAGCATGTACTATAGTACCTGTAAACATACCATAATCCTTTTATCCAATTTCCTTCTAAACTTTTAACTAGTTAAAATTGCTTAATAGCACAGTTGTGGTATGACTCATGTGTGTTCCTCAATCAGATTTTGTTTTATTTTTCTTAAATTTTTTAGTAACCTTTTCTATTGATTTCCTTTATAAAAAAGTGTTTGCTCAGCTTTTGAAATATGCAAGAGATTAAGGTTGCTCACTCACTGATTACCATTTTATTACAGGATTTATGAAACATGAATCTCCTTATTATATACATCCCAAACCATAGCTTCTGTGAAATACCTAAGCTTTAGATTTGCATTTCACAAAGAGGATTGTAATCTTTCTGTAAGAGTAAAGGTAACTCTTTTCTGCTTTCATGTAAAACAAGTGTTTACATTTTATTTAATCTTCAAGGTCAACTCTAGATCTAGCATTTTTATTACACAGGGTTAGGATTCAGAGTGTTTACATTTGAAGGCTTTTATTTAGCTATTGATTTTGTGCTTATCTTTCTCTATGTCATATAGATTGATAATACAGAAGTAATACGAATAGGTACAAAAAGAGTATTCAGTAAAGTTTTTGGAAATAGATATAATGGAACAGCACTATTACCATCTAGATACATGTTACATCAGAGTAATTGGAGAACTAAGGCACTCAGCAGGGATGAAAGTAGACACAGGCCATTTCCTTCCTAGGAAGGATTTGCCATATTGAATTTTAGATCATTTAGATTTCTTAGTGTCCTCAGCTGTATGATAAAACCTGATTTTCTAATTTTTCAACTTGTTTTCATGCTTAGGATGGAACAATGGCTTTTCAAATTCATTCTTTATTAATACAAGCACCTATAATCTTCAAGGCCCTAAGCTTCATGTTGGGAATACAGATATAAAAGTTGTGTTTCCAGTTCCTATTTAGAGGGTTAGTAAGCTACACTCATATTTGTCATCAATACAAGCATCATAGTAGAGATTTCTCATATAACACATATATAGCAGGTGACTTGGAATCCAGTTCTGCCTAGAAAAAGAAGAAATAGCAAGCAGGGGTGAGTAAGAGTTTCAGAGTCCCTGGGACTGGTGAAGAGGGCTCTCCCTTCGATATGTATACCACACTGTCTGAATCTATTCACTTGTTGACAGACACTTAAATTATTTCTAGTTTTTGGTAGTAACAAATAAAGTTCCTATGAACATTCATGTATGTCATTGTATAAACACATACTTTCATTTCTCTTGGGTAAATGCTTAAGAGTGAATCTTCTGACTCATGTAGTCCATGTATATTTGCCTTTTTAAGAAACTGCCAAACTGTGGTCCAAAATGGTTGTTCTATTTATGTTCTCACAAATAATGGGTGAGAATTCCATTTGTTTCAGATGCTTGTCAACACTTGGTGGTCAGTCTTTTTGCTTTTAGCCATTCTGAGAGTATGCAATAGTATCATATTATGATCCTAATTTACATTTCTCTCATGATTAATGATGTTGAATATCTTTTCATATGCCTATTTCAGGTCCCTATATGTTAATTGTATTTGTTATCTCTATGAGGTGTCCAAATAGTTTGTCCATTTTTAAAATTGGATTGTTGGTTTTTGTATTGAATTTCAAAAATTTCTTATATTCTAGATACAAGTATTTTATCAGATATATTATTTGTAAGTAGTTTTTTATACATTACATATCTTGTATTTTTTTTCCGAACGGTATATTTCAAAGAACAGACGTTTTACATTTTGATAAAGCAAATTTGTCATTTTTGGGGTGTAGATTGTGGCTTTGGTATTATATTTAAAAAATTGTTGCTTAACCTAAGGTTACAAAAATTTTATCCTATCTTTTGTTCTAGAAGTTCTGTAATTTCACAAATTTGCATTTGTGTCTATGAATCATTTTAATATGATGTGAAGTAAAGAAAAATATTCTTTTAAAATATATGAATATCAAGTTTTTCAAGTACAATTTATGCAAGGTCTATACTTTCTCCCTTGAACTGCTTTTGTTCCTTTGTTACAAATCAGTTGTTCGTGTAAGTCAGTGTGTTTTCCTGATGCTTTATTCTATTCTATTGTCTATTTGCCTGTCATTAAACTGAAACCTGAAATCAGGTACTGTTAGTCCTTCAACTTTACCCTTTTTAAGGATTATTTTGGAGCACCTAGATGACTCAGTTGGTTGAGCACCACCTGACTTTGGCTCAGGTTATGATTTCATGGTTCTTGAGTTCAAGCCCTACATCAAGCCTGCTTTGGATTCTTTGTCCCTCCCTTGCTTGAGCTCTCTCAAAAATAAATAAAACATGTAAAAAAGTAAAGACTATTTTGACTCCTCTAAGTTCTTTGCATTTTCATATGAATTTTAAAATCAGCTTATTGGTTTCCTAAACATTATAGTTGGAATATGATAAGGACTGTGTTCCATCTATAAATAAATTTGGGTAGTATTGCCATTTTAACAGTATTAATTTTTCTGACTATGGACACTAAATAAATAATTCCATTTATTTAGAGCTCCTTGAATTTCTCTCACCAGTGTTTTATTCTTTTCATAACTTTTGTCAAATTTATCTTAAGTACTAATTATTTTATACTTTGATGCCATAGTAAATATTATTTGTTAATTGATTCGTGTACATTACTCTTTTATTCTGCAACCTTGCTGAACTCATTTATTAGCTCTAGTAGCTACTTATGTAGATCTCACTGGATTTTCTATATAGATGGCCATGCTATCTGCAAATAAAGACAATTACAGTTCTTCATTTACATTTCGGATGCCTTTTATTTCTCTTTTTGTTTGTTAATTTGGTGAATTGCATTGATTGCTTTTCAAACCTTAAACTAAACCTGCATCCATGGAATCAACCACACTAGGTCATGAAGTATTTAGATAGATAGTTGGATTGATAGGTAGATAGAGTCAATTTGTTAAAATTTTCCTTAGAATTTTGGCTCCTGGGTTCATGAGAGATGTTTGTCTGTATTTTTTTAATTTTTTTAATGTTTTATTTATTTTTGAGACAGAGAGAGACAGAGCACGAAGGAGGAGGGGCAGAGAGAGAGCGAGACACAGAATCTAAAGCAGGCTCCAGGCTCTGAGCCCTCAGCACAGAGTCCAACACGGGGCTCGAACTCATGAACCGTGAGATCATGACCTGAGCCGAAGTTGGATGCTCAACCTACTGAGCCACCCAGGTGCCCCTGTATTTTTTTTGTAGTGTCCTTGTCTTTTTTTTGATATTAGGATCTTGCTATCCTAATAGAATGAATTTAGAACTATTCACTGTTTCAATTTTGTTGAATTTTTTTTTTCAGAATTAGTATTACTTCTTCCTTAAATAATTTGTTCACTCTACTAGTAAAGCCATTTGGAGCAGAAGCATTCCTTATTTAAGTGGTTTAATAAGGAATTTAATTTCTTTAGTATCATCTCTCATTCCTGCTACATGAATCTTTTGTTTTTTCTCTTTTTTTGCCTCTGATCTATCTAGGTAGAGGTTTATCAGTTTCATTGATTTTTCTCAAAGGATCAGCTCTTGGTTTCATGGATTTCTCTATTTTCCTGTTTTTCTAGTTTATGGTTTCCTAGTCAGGTCTGTATTTTTCCCTACCTCTTCTTTGAATTTTGTATTTCCTTCTTTTCTAGTTTATTATGGTGATTGCTGATGTAAATGACTTAGCAAGGCATTTCTGCTTTTCTATTATAGGCATGCAGAACTATAAATTAATTATTCTCTAGGTATCCATATTGCTTCATCAGTGTCCCACATATTTTGAAATATTTTGCTTTCATTTTCAGTCATTTAAGATACCTTATAACTTCTCCTTTTATTTATTCTTTGAACCACATGTTGTTTAGAAGTGTGTTATTCAGTTACCTAATATTTTGTGATGTTGGGGGCATCTGTTTTTGATTTATAATTTAATTACATTATGATGAGAGACAATACTATTTAATTGATGTTTGTTCATGGCCCAGATTAACATCTATCTTAATAAATATCCCATGTACACTTGGAAAGTATGTGAATTTCATTTGTTAGATATAGGGTTGTAGACATGTCACTGTCTACACTGTCTACCTTTACACTGTAAAGGTAGTCAATATATTCTTACTGACTTATGTGTTCTCCACCAATTATTTTTAGAATTTCACTGAAATCTCAGCTTGTAATTGTGGCATTGTCTAGTTCTCACTGCAGTTTTTTCAGTCCCAGCTTCATGTATTTTGGAGTTTGGTTCATAGACGTGTAATATTGAGGTTTGTTATGTCCTCCTACTAAATTGACCCTTTGTAATTAATATAATATACTTTTTGCTCAGACATGTATTTTGTCTGATAGTAATATAGCCAACATAGCTTTCGTTTGTTTGCTGTTAGCATGATATAATTTTTTATTCATTTACTTTTAACTAATTTGTTTCTGTATTCAATGTATATTTGTTTTAGGTAGCAAATAGTTGGGTTTTGCTTTTTAAAATCCAGCCTGTCCCCTTTTGACATTTAATTGGGGTTTTTCCTACTGCAAACCACGTGGCAGCATCAGATGTTTTTATACTTCGTGGCTCAAAACTCCAAGCAGAATTCCCATTAATTTCCCAAACAGCCAGAAGTGAGACTTTTAATGCAACGCTGACTAGTGGTAAGAGTAGGTGGCAATCTAGGGGCCCATTATTGAGGAATGGATGAGTAGAGGAGGATACAAACTATGAAATACTTTGAAGTGTTCAAAAGCCAAAAAAATTCCTATGATAAGCAATGTGACTAGATCTTTAAACAATGTTGAGTAAAATTTATACATAGAAAAATATATCAGAATGCCATTTATGTAAGTGTATGGTCAAACTACATACCACACTATATATCTTAAAAGAATTTATAAAAACTCAAGGTTACATATTAAGCACTTAAGAGAGAGGGGAATATAAGAAGGGAATATGCAAAAGAGAAAATAAATGGGTGCATAAATAATATGCAACTAAATATTAAATGGTAATTTACACGTAGTATCCAAAAACTAATTCACATTTAAAATGAAAACTAAAATAATTGTAATATTTGTATCACAAATATTTCATTTACTCTTAAGGAAACAAAACTCTGAAACAGGTGTCTGTAGACGGGAGGTATACTTGTGAAGTTATTGATTATTGTCCTCTAGAGCATGATCATATTAGTTAGCATGGAAATCAATTAATCCCATTAAAGAAATACATTCAAGTGCTAAATGTTTCTGTTAATTCATGCATGCCATTGCAATGATCAAGAAATGCTAAGCAGAGATCAGACAATTACTGACCCTAATCAATATGACAAAGTCAGACTTTACAATTAACTAGAGTTAGATTATGAGCTTGAATTTTAGTCACGTCTAGAGAGTTTCTAAAATAGTCTTCTTCATCATCGACACCCAGTATCTCTGAAAAAAATAAAATAAAATAAAAGGATGGTAGTAAAACTAAGACTCAAATACAATATGTTCCCTGAATTTTAATCAAACTTCTACTAACCATGTGTTTGGTGGATCTAAACTTTAAAAAGTAATCATTTACACAATATTGTATGTCAAATACATTTCAGTTAAAATCCCATCACCGCCACCGCCAACCAAGGCCTTGTCTGAGGAGAACAGCCTGGGCAGTGCCTGGTCATGCAGCTTGCACAGCGGACTCTTTAGGGGGTGCCGTTCACATCATTGTCTCATAAACTTGTAGATTCATCATGACAGTTGTTGGCAAATGGCAGTAAACTGTCTAAAGAATGTCGTGATTATTCTAATGCTCCCATGAGTGACCTTGAGGGCAGCCTAGGTTCTGAGAGTAGCACTGGCAGTTTAAATGAGATAGTGATGTTATTTTCACCCACACCTACTACCTCACTCAATTCACTTTATCTTTCTCCATTACTTCTTTCTTGAAAAACAGGAAGACCTTTTACTATCTCTCCTGAGTAATCTAGTATTTAAGTCAGTAAGTATATCTATTTTTACTCTTTAAAGGACTGACTCTACACTGGCATGATTGGTCTTTACTTATTGCAGCAGAATGTCAAGTGTGAGATTTGCAGATATAACCACATTTATTTATTTTATTTTACTTTATTTTTTTTAATGTTTTATTTTTGAGAGAAAGAGACAGAGCATGAGTGGGGGAGGGGCACAGAGAGAGACACACACACACACACAGAATCGGAAGCAGGCTCCAGGCTCTGAGCTGTCAGCACAGAGCCCAATGTGGGGCTCGAACTCACAAGTGGTGAGATCATGACCTGAGCTTAAGTCGGACACTTAACTGACTGAGCCACCCAGGTGCCCCTGATATAAAAACCCCCAAGCCTCCAACTCATAACCAAAAGTGAACAAATGGATTAATAAATAAATGACCTTTATTTTAGTACATTTAGTATGTAGTTTACATTGAGTTTATGAATTTTATATCTTGCTTGCCCAAGACCTCCAGCAGAATTTTAATGTGTGGGTGCATGTGTGTGTGTGTATGTATGTGTATTGTACATTGAATCCTCCCACTGATTTTGCCAAAAGTACTCATTATCTAATTTCTTTCACCCTAGAGGAGCAGTTAGACTTTATTTTGAAAAGTGTTATGTCAGGGATCCCAAAGATCACAGTCAGGTTTGATGATTTTCTAGAAGGACTCACAGAACTCAGAGGAGCTGTTACACTTTGGTTATGGTTTATTACAGTGAACAGATACAGATTAAAAGAAGGAAAGGAAAAAGATGCTTAACAGTGGAATCTAAAAGAGACAAGGATGATCTTCCATTTGTCCTCCCTCAATAAAAACATGGGAAATCACTTCATTCTACCAGCAACGATGTGTGACAACACATGTGATGTGTTGCGAGTCAGGGAGGCTCACCTGAACTTTGGCTTCCGGTGTGTTTATTGCAGGTCAGTTGCTTAGGCATGTGACTCCCAGAATTCAAACTACTACATTTGATCCAAAGCTCCAGGAATACAAAAAAACAAAACAACAACAAAAAAACCCAAAACAAACAAAAAAACAAAACAAAACAAACAAAAAAAATGAAAAAGCATTCAACATAAATTACATTGTTAGTATAAACTATCTGACATGCTTCAATATTTCCAATATACAAAGATACCTTTATCAGGCAGGATGTTCCAAGGGTTCAGAGATTATCTGCCAGGAGCTGGTGAAGTTTAGTTCTGAAGACTTTGGAATGCAAAGAGTTTTAGCAACCTAGGCCTGCTAACTTAACTCTTGATCAGTCATACTGAAAGATGTAAGAATATGGAGTAGCCACTTTTTCTTATTTTTGCTTACTGGCATCACTATAAAAGGATGAGGCAGTGGTAATCAGTAAAATGAGCTGACAAGGAAACATTCCTTAAAACTACTATTTTTACCTAAATTGAACAGATACTTAGGAAGATAAGAAGAACTGCAATTAATCTCACTCTATCCAAACCGACTCTTGATACTTCTCTTTCCCTAATAACTTCTGAAGAAAATTTCCAGCAGGAAACTTCCAGAAGAATGGACATTCTTAAGTGTTATTCTTGTTTTCCCATTGACACACTTAGTCTGGATTCTCACCTCACCCAATGGTCTACATGGCATCCTTTTCTCACTGAGTGCATACTCTGGGAACCATAAGTGTATTTTCTGGATCTACTCTTATTCTCTGGCATTCCTCCATTAGCAATTTGGATGTAATGGCATGGTGTGCTTGGCTCAATTTGATGGCAAGCTTTCAAGTGAGGCTGCTGATTATTACACCACAGTTCAACAACTCCGGGTGATAGTGCACAAAAACATAACCTTTCCATTATGCCTATGGCATTTGGCAGGGCACACTAGTGCAGATAGACCATTAGCAGAAAGAACCCATTATCATTCATAGTTGATCCTGAGCACTCAGAATCCAGGATGTGGTGCAAAACATGGCATTTTTCTTTCCATCCGCCTCTTTTAAATCTACAGACAACTTCCTTTAAGTGGGTTCCTGGAATCTCCTTATTTCTTGAACTCCCCATTTTGCTTTTACCTCTCTGGGTTCTGTACAGAATTCCAGCTTCATCCTGCATTGGCCGATTTAGTTGATGTCATTGAACTAGGTTTGCCTCTTATGTCTGTAACCAGGGATATTAGGTTCTCTACAAGGCCTAGATTAGAAAGACACATTTAACTTTTTTTTTTCCTATGAACACTATGAAGGGGCATTATATTCAATAAATTGCAAGGAAGGAAACTTCTCTTCAGGTAATATGAATATCGCTTCTTCCTCATGGCATAACTTTGATGTATTTTTATGTTCAAAATCCTGCAGACCAGATTAGAGGTTGTAACCATCTTCTTTACATCACAATATGAATAGGATATCCTCAAAATTTTCTTTGCTTTCATCTAATGGAACCATTGGTATTAATTGAAAATATATTAGAAATGCAAATTCACAGGCCTACATACAGACATAGTGAATCAGAAACTCTGGAGGTGGTTTCCAGAAATTTGTATTTTAATAAATCCTTCAGGTACTTCTGGGAACACTCAAGTTTGAGAAGCACTGCCTTGGAGAATGAGAAAATGGAAAACAAGTATTAGTTTAAGAATTGGGAATTGTAGATCAATGTTATTAGTATATCTTATGCTTGAGAAAAAAGAAACACAAATCATAGAGGTAGATTATGGTTCTGATGGTGAATATATCTAGGAAGACAATAGATTAAAGATACATATAAGATTGTCCTACTCATTCCATTGAAACAGAGAAATGTATGCTGCTTTTGCTAAAATTTCTTCCTTGTGTCAAATAAAGCAGTTAATCCACGAATAGCAATTTTTTTATTTGAGAGGGCTCCTTTTGCCTTCTGTGGATCTGATAATCAAGCAACTCTTTCTCCCCATTTTTCTGATGCAAATTATCTGTAAACATGCCCAGGGAAATGTGTCCCTGCATCAGATGTTACAGATTAGACTGCCTAGAGGGATGGGAACTAGTCAAGGTCAAGCTTTTGTCTGACATATGGGAGTTGTGTAGAGATGCAGAAGGGGGAGAAGTTGCATATATTCTTCAAGTTTATCTTCGAGGACCATCTAGATCACTTATGATGTTGCGCACAAAAGGAAACAAAGTGAATGGTGGTGCAGACCAAAAGAAGGCAATTCTTTTTGTAGGAAGGTCAATATTCATGCATCCGTTAGAGATTTATCGATGCAGAAGACAGATACCTCTCTCATAAGATTGCTTAACCTTGGCCCAGGAGACTAAGATTATGCAGGTAGAGACTGGTATGGGTTCTAATTTTATTTAGTTGCTAAGTCTAAAAGAAATTTATTTGCTTGAAGCTTACAAGTATGCTAAAAAATGGAAAAAAAAACCTAGAAATTACTCAACCCAGTCTTACAACCATTCTAATGTATACAAATATTGTTTCTTCCTGTTCTGATTACATGAAACAATTCTGGACTCAAAATCAAGAAACCATGTATAGGCACAGCAGGGTATTTTTCAATAACTATGTTCCTAGTCTTAAAAAGTATCAAGAGGGCCAGCTAAAGTTGCTATTACGTATTATATAAGATCCACATGTGTCTAGCATATCAACTGGACTATCTCATTGTCACTATATGGGATTGGGAGAACAAATATCCCACCAAAGATCATGTCTTTTTTTTTTAGCAAGTTTATTTTTTATTATTATTATTTTTAGTTTATTTATTTGAGAGAGAGAGAGAGAGAGAGAGGAGAGAGACAGAATCCCAACAGGCTCTGTGCTGTCAATATAGAGCCCAATGCTGAGCTCAATCCCACAAACCATGAGATCATGACCTGAGCCCAAATCAAGAATGGGCACTCAACCAACTGAGCCATCCAAGCAACCTCAAAGATTATGTCTTAATCCCTGGAATTTATAAATACTGTACCTTGTGTTGAAAAAAAGGGCATGGAAAATGTGATTAAGGTTGTGGACCTTATGTTATGGAGATTATTCTGGATTATCTGTGTGAGCCCAATCTAATTACATGAGTCCTTAAAAGCAGAGAAATTTTCCTGGTGGTGGTCAGAGAGAGAAGTGACTGAGGGAAGGTCAGAGAGAAGTTGCATAAGAAAAATGTGACCTCCTGTTTTTAGTTCTGAGATGTGGGGGCTACATCCAAAGACTGGAGAGAGTCCTCTAGGATCTAAGAATGGCCTCTAGCTGATGGCCCACAATGAAATTGGGACTTCTATCTTTTAACTGCAAGAAACTAAATTCTGCTAACAAAGAACGAGCACAGAAATGGATTCTCCCGGCAGCTTGCATACGGGAACACAGCCCTGCTGACACTCTGATTTTAGACCAAGGAGACCCATACCAGACTTCTAACCTACAACAACTGTAAGATAATCTAGTTGTACTGCTTTAACTCAAGTTTGTGGTAATTTGTTATGGTGGCAATAGAAAATTGATACACTTCATACTTAATATTTCAAAAATTTATCTTTAACATCCCCCTAAACCGGATCCTTCTGCAAGTTTTCTTGTCTCCATGAGTGGAGTCATCCTTCACTGATGTGCATGTTCTTCCATCTGTTTTAGGCATATTTGTCTAAAGGACAAATGCCTCTGTCAACATTATCTTTCTAAGAATGACTGGGGAAATGAGTATTGGGCAGATCACTGGGAGTGTCTACCACATGCAAAAACATGTGAATAAGCCCATTGCTGAGAGATGTGTAGCCCAGGACACAGATACAAATGGAGACCTATGTACCACATGTCTGCATATTTAAGTGTTATAAATCAGTGTAACAAATTCCTAATATGCTCTATCTTGGTACTTGTCAAAAATACCTTCTTCAAGTCCAGTAGGCAAGATTTGAATTTAGGATTCTCAGACTCCTGGTAGTTCTGTGTCTGCCTATAGTGATGATGAGTTTCAGCACCCACTCCCACCCTACAGCCTGGGACTCAGAGAAGGGCCCCTTTGACCTAGTTATAGAAGATAAACAAAAATGTAAAAATGCTCAGTCCTCATCATTATTATGCTCTAGCTGGCAGACAAGGACTAAACAAGAAATATAATTATATAGTGAGTTATAGATTATGTCCATATCCAGTTTCACTGAACATTGTCAAATTTTCATGAAAGTGGTTATATTAGTTTTCTATTGCCATGTAACAAATCATTACAAACTTAGTAACTTAACATAGTATATGTTTATTATCTCACAATTTCTACAGTCAGAAATTTGGGCATGTCTTAACTGGATCTTCTGATTAGGGTTTCCCAAGGCCTCAATCAAGGTGTTGGCTGAGCTGAGTGTTCATTCTGGTGGGTCAACTGAGGAAAAATCTAATTTCTTGCTGCCTGAATTCATTTTCTTGCACCTGTGTGGTAGGAGACTCCCCCCTCACCCCCCTTGCTCCGGTTGTTAGCCAGAAGTTCTTCTAATGTTCTAGAGATCACACACATTTCCTAGAAGCTGCCAACAGCTTTTATCATGAAGTCTTCTCCAACATGACTGCTTACACAGAGTCTCTAGTGCTTGCATTCTTTGACCTCAGAGAAGGCCAAGCTCTCTATCAGGGACAGTCAATTCAATAAGCCAGGCCAATTCAAGATATTCTCTCTTTTCATTAATTCAAAAACAACCAACAAACCTTAATTATATCTGTAATAGTTCTTTACCTCCTTGTATTCTGTAGGTTGGAAGGAAGCGACGGGTCTTACACTCAAGGGATTATAGGGAGGAGAAATATCATAGGACAGGGACCAATGGGGCAACTTCAGTGTTTGTACAGCACATGGAGTATATGCTGTATTTGATGTTGTTGAATATTCTTGACAACACTTGGTACTGTCAGTTAAGTTTTATTCATCTGTGGGGTATGAATTGCTTTATTTTAGTGGTCTTAGTAGCGGTTACATAATTATTAGACCTATTGATTTTTTCAGTTTTTTAATTTTATATTCTTCATTAGGATTTCCCACATTCCTTGTTTATCTTTTTTTTTGCTGTTATTCTCAGATTTTTAATAACTATTTACCTTTTATGGATGGACATAATATACAATTATATGACATTAAAATTCCTCCCATCCCAATTTTTGTTCTGACTTTATTTTTAACATTAATAAAGTTTAAGCAACCAATCTTTTTATATTTTGTGACTTTTGCAGCATTTTAAAGAATATATCATGTATGAATTCATAAAGGAACTTCTCTCTTTTAAGTTTCCAATTTTTATGTTAAAATTTAGTTATTTAATTTATATGGATTTTTTTTATGTGTGAGTGGTAGGAGTTTGTATATATGTTTTCCCATATATGTGCCAATTACCAGATCTATTTAGAGAAGAATCATCCTTTCCTACTTTTTGTTTTTCCATTCCATCAGATATCAAGATTCCAATCTTGCCTGGAAGCTTCTTTATGCCACTGGACAATTTTCACTAATACCACAATATATCATTCTATAATAAGCCTTGATAGTTAATAGAATTTAATATGTGGAATTTCCATTTTTTCTTCTTTAAAGTTGACATTTTTGTTTTTGGCCTTTTCTTTTTAATATACATTTTAACATTACTTTGTTTACTCAAATCAAAGGGTTTATCTTCATAGATTGATGTCAGTATAATTGACTTTATCATATTGTATCTTCCTGTAGACAAAGATGAGAATATCCATTCCTTTATTCATTCATTTACATACAAACATGAGATACCTATTCATTTATTAGGTTTTCCTAATGTCTTTCAATGAACTATAAAATTATCTTCATGCATTTCTTACGCATTATTTTTGTTGAATACTTAGGTTGTTGTTCAGTTCTTTTTTTTTTCATAAAAATACGTATAGAAGGTATAAATCTCCTTCTGAATACATTAAGGTGCATTCTAATGACAAATTTTGATATGTGATACTTCCATATCTTTGTTTCTAAATTTTGTCTACTTTTGTCTTTTGTTACCTCTTGATCTATGGATTCTTTAGAAGTATTTGAGGAAAGAAAGGTTACAGGCTCTCGGTCAAAACAAATAGGTGTAGAGTGGAAAATCATACATTGGCTCTCTGAATTCAGTTGTCTGCATGTTTCTAATTTCCATGCTACTCCCCATTTCATTTCCTTCCTTTGTGGGTTTGTGAATTTTGAATGTATCAAATCATTTAGTATCTATAGCAATAACATGTACTTACACATTTAGTTATAAAATGACTTAAACAGCATAACTAGAAAATATGTCAGTATAACTTATAATTGACTTTTGGGAAACATGAGACATCTGAATTTATTAGAGTGGCAAAGATATGTACAATTATGTATCATAAATGCAATTACTGAATCCATATTATCAAATAGGTAATTACAGTCGCCAGATATGTATGTATAATTCTGAGTCCATTAGAAGTTTTTGGAAAGATATTAATAAAAAAATCTGTAAATTTAATATCAAATTTTCATTGCAAGTGCAAGGAAAACTCCTGAAATGCTCCATAGAATTATTATACTATAGTAATTCAGATGATCTGAATTGATTGAAATGGAAAATTATTGACTGAAACTATTTCAGGAAAAAACAGCTGTTCAAGTCAGCTGTTCTGATATAAATAAAACAAGTTAAACCATAACAGCAGAATCTTAGAAATTTGGAAACTTAATCATGCCATCTGGAAATAAATAGACTAATCAGAGAATGCAGATTTAGAGAAAATAAAATTATAAATAACTGAAAATGCAATAACACAAATGTATTATCTTTATCCTAAATCCCATTTGCTTACTGTTTATAGGATTACTGTATCTTTTTATTTCTATTGTAGTGTAGCTACTGTATTTCTATTAGTACAAATAGTACTTTTTTTTAAATAGACAGATGGTAATTTTCTAAGTTTTATTTTCCATGCATAAACTAAGTTGCATTTCATTATGTGACGAGGGTTTATGCCTATAAGTCAACTCACTGAAATAAAAGACGCTTAGAAAATTTCAGTACGGAGATCAGAATACTGGTGTGTGTGTGTGTGTGTGTGTGTGTGTGTGTGTGTGTGTCTATGGTGTGTGTGTGTGTGTGTGGTGTGAGACAGAGACAGAGAATACAGTCTACTTTTCTCTGAAGGATTTTTGAAAATCTCCTTAATCAACAATTTTAAGTGGGAAAATGTCCAAAAATAATGAAGACAATTGTCTCTACTGCAAAAAAAAAAAAAAAAAAAAAAAAAAAAAAAAAAAAAAAGAGAGAAGAAGAAACCAAAAAACCGAAACCAAAACAAAACATTAAATAAAACTAAGGCTGTCCCTTTCAATTATGTGTATCTCTGTGTATGTATGTAATGCAACCTGCTCAAAATTGACTGCCCTGGTCACCTGACTACTAGCAGCAGCTAGTGCTGTGGTGTCCAAACTTCCCAACCCTTATTATACTCTATACTTTGGGCAGAATTGCATGTTGTGAAATAAATGATTATAGAAGCATTTCAGAAGTTGTGTAATTGCCTGTTTCATGAACTTAATTTTGTACGCCATTCACATTTCAGTTACCTAGCATTTTCCATTACACAATTAGAAGAACTTTCTGGTGGTAAAAACATAGAGACATATGAATGAGTCTTCTAAATTTCCCATGTAGGGTCCATTTCTTTTCATCAATCATCAACATCCCCCAATATTAATGATAACAAAATTAAACACAACATGCTACATAATGAATGGCTACAGTGAGCATGATTTCAGTCAATCTAAGAGAAGTAATAATGCATTAATTTGTGACAGTCTTATGAATACTGATTACACATATATGTGACTAGAAAAACGCATGATCTAATGACCAGATAAAATTTTTGAAATTTCAAATTACAGTCTGTATATATATGATGCATTTTGCAATTTGCAAGAGAAAGACAAAAAAAAATGGAAAAGAAATATAGAGTGAGTTTGATTCCAGTCTAACTCTTTGATCAGGAATAGAACTGCCATAAACATTTAGAGAGATTTTCGACTCTGAATTAAACTGTTAATGACAGTTCTCTCTAGTCATTTTGAGTCCCAATAAATCCCTTTTCCAAGAACTCTCATAATTTCACTTTGATAATATTAAATTACAGAGATAATATTGTTTCAAAGAATATCACCACTATTTTCTTATAGTATTTCAATGCAGGGTAAAATGATAGTATTTTCATTGAAGGAGTGTGGAAAATATGGTTTTTACATGTAAGATCTTCCAGAGACGCCTTTTAGATCTTGTGATACACAGTCTAGTATTAATTATCAATATTGTTGTACATCTAGCTATAATATTTTAACCATCTCTGAAAGCAAGAGGCATAAGATATATTTTTCTCCAGAAAGGATCTATATCTGAAAAGTTTGCACATGTTGTAAAATTGAAATGCTTTGCTAAATTTAATTCAAGTAAATATTGCTTTAGCAGGCACCAAATTGATTTATTTCTGCCTCCTATCCAAGGTAACTCTTACATATTATAGCAAAATTAACCAAAACAAGCTGAGTAGGAAAAATGCTTGATCAAGATTACCAAAGTACTGTGTGTTCTCTGGGAAAGTTATCCAAGGTTAGCATACAATGTTGTGAGATGTGAATCCTATTCTCTAACCATTTTTGTTGATGTTATTGTTCGAGGCTGGTTTAGGTTCAACTGTTGGGCTGGATTACCTGAAACCTGTTCTTTCAGCAGTTATGGTCTGCTATCATATGCACTGCATTAGCTGTTTTTCTTTTTCTTTTATAACTTAGAAAAGGTAAAAGATGGTCCTAAACATAGCAAAATAATGGTCAACAATGAAAGTGCCTAAGTTACTCTGTGTCGTGAGGATACAAGCTGAGAAAACAGAAGAAATCAGGTATATGAAAGGGTTTGTTTAATTATTTGTGAACAAAAATATGATTTTTTTATTAAAGTGAGTGACGCAAAAATTTTAACTTTTAGTTAATTATTCATTGAATAGTTACTAGATATCATACATTGTGCCAAGGGATTTGTGTGTTTACTTGAGTTTCATTTTCATGATGACCATCAGGGTGTGAATGTCATAGAAGAGGAAACATGTTTGGCAGAGGAGGTAGCCTGACAAAGTCCCCAGGTTGGACTCTGGCTCAGGTGTTCCCGTCACCAAACCTAAGATGTCAACCACAACCTTGGAAAACAGTTCCAGGAAAACCACAATTCCAGGAAAGCAGCTTTGAATCGTTCCAAATAGTTGATTTATTTTTGTTTTTAAGAAAATAGACTTCAGTTTTAGGAGGGTTATTGGTCCTTTATATCAACAACAAACACAAGTGGAATAACCAACAATTACTTCCCAAGAGGCACATGGAGAATTTACTTTTAGCACTGTGGTGTTCAGATCAAAGAAGTGCCTTGGGCCACAACAATATTTCCCTCTAGGAGGTCACAGCAAACTCTTCTCCCCTGCAGGAGGGCTTTGAGGAGAAAGGATCCTTATGCTGGTACTTTTGGTACAGTGACTACTTGAGATTTCACTTCTGATTCTATGGAACTTCTTAAGAAATACTTATCCAGAGATAGATGCTTCAGGAAAATAAAGCCATTACCTATCACTTCAAAGATTGTAAGAAAAACAAAGTTGTCATTATATTTTGAAGAGAGTGACGATGCATGATAATTCAGGTGCCTGAGAAGAAACAATAGTTTCTTAGATTAAGATCAATAAAACACTTTAATTTAAAACAATTTAGAAGAGGAACACTCACTTCAGAAGTCTAAACTGTTTGTAGACCAGAAGGTGGGATTTAAAGTGGAGATTTAATTTTTGGTTATTTTATAGTATACATTCAAGGACATGGCAGGGCAGTAAATTTATCCCAGGAAGCAATTTTCTAAGAAATTAGAATATAGTGATGGCTTGCACGCTTGTATAAATTTTGTTACATGAAATCCCCACATAGCTGAAGCTACAGATTGAAATGAACATTTTTTTATAATGTGTGCTTTCTTCAAAGAACTTCCAAAACAATATAGCAAAAAAGCATGAAATTAAAATTGCTTTCCAAAGAAGAGCATACAGTTGGCATCTGCTTCAGATTCTTTCAGCACTTTAATTTTGAAGCTATACATATACAATAGTTAATTACATATGGAAAAATCCAATCAATCAGCCAGCTGCTTTGATTGTACTGTGCCAAGGTAACTGCTTTCACTGATTTGTGCCCCACTTAATTTAAAAGACATGTCAACAGATAGAAATGTGATCTTTGTGAGTGCTGGTGTGTGTGTGTGTTTGTGCGTGTGTGTTTTAACCAGAGAGATGACTAAGGGTATTATCACAGCCTGAGACTAAAAAATTTGATTAAAAATACAAAAGAAATTGAGACATCTTTTTTAAATTACATATTTAAAAGCAGCCAATCTGATTACTTCTAATGATTCTCCTAGTGTTATTAATTGGTTGACTTAGTTATTATTTGGCAATATTTTTAAACACAGTTCAGGTGTCTTTGGAGTTGTGTTGTTTATATAATTTAAGAAAAGGATGGGGACAATTTATTTATAGTCTGACATCATTTCACAAGGATTTCAAGGTACTAGATTTAATTTTTTTAACGTTTATTTATTTTTGAGAGCTAGTGAGAAAGAGAGAGAGAGAGACAGAGTACAAGTGGGGGAAAGGCAGACAGAGAGGGAGACACAGAATCTGCAGCGGGCTCCAGGCTCCAAATTGTCAGCACAGAGCCAGACGCTGGGCTTGAACTCATGAACCGTGAGATCATTACCTGAGCTGAAGTTGAAGGCTTAACTGACTGAGCCATCCAGGCGCCTCGTGTTTAAAAAAATGTTTTTAAATGTCAGGTACTATATTTTAAACATATACCAACTGAGACAAAAAATATCATAACTATATGTATATATGCATTTTTATAGTGTATATATTTACATATAAATATAAAATATATAAAACAAATTTTGTAAAATACATTAAACATAAACGATGAATCAAGACAAAAAAGAGACAAAGGCAATTATGAAGTTGTAAGAGGGGTATATATGTGATCATATCACATTAATTTCAAAACATTGCAGCCAAAGCTTTTCACCATTTTATGATTTTATTTTAGAAAATATATCTATGTTTTTATGCACACCTTACAAGAATCATTTTTTTGGCTCTAAACTCTGAAAGGAACCTCTCACATAGGCTTTATACAGAGAGGTATGAACAATTGGTTTCATGCGGTTCCTTTTAGATGCGTTAGCTGACAACGCTTGATTGGACAATCAATTAAACTATGAGTTTAATTTTCCTGGTATTCCTCAGAATAAGAATAAATACAACAAACACTTAAGGGAAGTAGTTGAGGTCTAAACTTGTTCAGTGATTTTCTTGAAAGCATCACTCTACCTAAAAGATGAGTAATAAATGGAACACATATTTTGTGATCCCAATTTCTGCACTTTTCTTCTATTCCACGTGTGGGACAGTTTAGAATCTTGAAATGCACACTCTGAACAAATAGACTAGAAATGCAGCCACAGTCTGACCCCTTGACTGTGTACCTCCGGCCTCTTTTCAAGTCTTAGCTTCTTCTTAGGACTTCTTAAGAAGTCTTAGCTTCTTCTTAAAAGGATTTAGTAACGTCTATCTCATAGAAGTTTTTGTAACGATTAAATGAGATTGCTGGCAT
The DNA here is from genome assembly GCF_018350175.1 of Felis catus. NCBI lineage: Eukaryota > Metazoa > Chordata > Mammalia > Carnivora > Felidae > Felis > Felis catus. Next base: position 62,771,016 of record NC_058368.1, on the reverse strand, counting down.
TAAAGGCCTAATATGTGCCTGAGTTGTTATTATAACTCATAGAAATCCAAATATTTATAGATTGAGAGACATGGATAGGTTGGATAAAGTTATTAAAAGGATTATCTATTATTTAATATACATTTGAAATTCAGTGTTATACATGGATGTTTTAGATAATTATTATCTTAATACACTTCTTTCATTCGTATTGCTTCAATGACACACTTGATTTATTTCATTCAATCATAAGTATCCTACTTTTGTTACAGAGATGAAATGGAAGTATGCTCTCCAGTATGATGATAGAAGTCACTTTCATTATGGGGCAAGATCACTACCTTCTGGAAAGGAAGGAAGGAAGGAAGGAAGGAAGGAAGGAAGGAAGGAAGAAAAGAGGGAGGAAGGAAGGAAGGAAGAAAAGAGGGAGGAAGGAAGGAAGGAGGAAAAAAGGAAGGAAGGAAGGAAGGAAGGAAGGAAGGAAGGAGGGGTGAAAGAAGGGAGGGAAGGAGGAAGGGAGGGAGGAAGAAATCTACCCAGGCTGCTCTCAGTATTCTTCTGTCTTCCTGGCCAGATTGTTGAGTGAGCCAGAGTAGGTTAGCCGTCGGTGTCCCGCAAAGTAAAACAGCCCTTTCAAGTCCAAAGACCTCTCTAAATAGCCTGGACTAAAATCAGGGAAATACTTTCCTGGCTTAATGTGAAAATGAAGAACACTTGATCATTGTTCTTGAATAGATTTCTTGTTTATTTACATAGATGCAGTCTGTGGAAATTAATATATATATATATACACACACATATATATATATATTTATATATATATATATATATATATTCAGTATTAATTTTAATCTAATTGCACTTGGTGTAAGTTACCTTTCCTTGCATAACAAGTTATCTCAAATCAAATGTTTACTATAGCACAGTTTCCATGAATCAGGAATCCAAGAGCAGTGTAGTTGGGAAGTCATTGCTCATGGTCTCCCATGGCTTACCGTCAAGCTATTGACCAGACAGTCTTTTTCAGGGCCTGATTGGGGAAGGACCTGCTTGCAATGTTATGTGAATCTTGCAAGCCTCAGTTCTTTGCCAAGTATGCCTCTCCACACACTCCCAGAGTATCCACATAGGATTGCAGCAAGCTTCTCCTAAGGCGAGTAATTCAAGAGAGGGTCGGGGCGGGGAGGAGGAGAGAGAAAGAGAAAGAAAATTCAAAATGCAAAGCTTTAGTCTTTTTAGAATCTAATTCAGAAGAGGCAACCTATCACTTTGTTCACATTTTATTCTCTAGAAATGACTCATAAAAACCAGCCTACACTCAGGGGAGAATTAAGTTTCACCTCTTGAGGGAGAAGTATCTTAAGTGCTTGTGGATATGACTTTAAAACCACCACAGTATGTTTATGTGAAGAATTTATTCATCCATATATTCTAGATATTTATGAAAAGCAAATAAAAATTATGTAGCTGCTGTTACTAAAAGCTAAAAAAAATTGTAAAATACATTGCTTTCACATATAGTACTGCAAGGTCCTGCTTATTTAATGGTTTTTGTACTGACCCATTTATTTGTACAATCCATCCAGATAACAAGATCAGTCAATCTGAGTTCCATAGATAATTCAGAAGCCAATGCTTGTCTTTGTATATACTGTGTATTCAAGAGTGTCTGACTCATGACTTCTCATCGGTTTCTGAGAACATTTTTCTTTGAAGCAGATCTTTTCCCTTGGCTTGTAGTACCAAAACTTCCATTCAGTATTTGTGTAATTGGACAACTCATTAAAAAAACCATTCCTACCTTTAAGTACCTATGTATATTTATTTTAGAAAGGCAGGTAGTACAGGTGTGAGAAGCCAGTTTTTCTTTTCTTCCTATTTTGGAGAAAATATTCAGGACTAATGGGGATATAGACACAGTAGCCAGGTGCTCCCCGAGGACCTTCTGCTTTTTGTTCATAACTTTTTTTTCATTCTTCATGAAGAAGTCTGATGTTTATATTTTTCTGCTACATTGCGATGTTTGCAAAAAAAGAAAAAGCTTTAATATTCTTGGATCTGTTCTATCTGCAACTTCTTAGATTTTCTTTCTGTGAGTAGCTGTACTCTATTTGACACAAAAGCCTGGCTAATGCTCCTTTTAATGGTTGAGTAAGGCTGAAAGTATCCACATCAATTTCCTATTGCCACAAAATGATCTGGGTCATGACAATCTACAAGCCAAGTTACTAGACCATTACTAAACTACCATCGCATAAGGATAAGTTAGCAAGTTTGACCTTTTAAGCTAAACTGCAAAATGTTCTTTTGATTAAAGTCTACAACAGTCCCCTGAGATCTCCAGTGCTGAATGTTAGGGATTTAACACAACACTGAGATCTTGGCAGATAAATGTACCTTTACTCATAAGCTTTTCAACTCACACAGGGTTTTAAATTCCCCTGCTCTATAGAATTACCATTCTGCACTTAGTTTTATTTTGAAGGCAGTTGCACTTATTTCCAAGATGAGGACTCATGACCAGGAAGCCAATTTAACCCAAGCAAGTAAAAGCTTTATTCTTTCTGAGAAAATTAGCTATTTAAGGATAAATACTCTAATTTGTCCTTTAAACCTAGGTTTATGGGGAATTCCTGGCTACTTTTGAATACTTTTCTGATTTCTTCTTTGAATATTTCTCTTGCCTTTTCAGTATTTTTTTTTCATTCTTAATTCCTAATTCACCTACAGAGAATAATAGTTCAGTAAACCTTTTATCATTCTAATTTTTGCACACTGCTGTACCCAATACTTATTTCTAATCTGGTCTGTATATTTTTGTCAATATTTTCTACAATGCTGGCTTTAACATAAATTGAAAACATATATGATCAATAGCAGATTTATTGTTGATGCATGGGAATATTTTCATTTTCATTTTTTTATATTTGTTGCTGTAGAAAACATATTAGAGAGCTAGAAAGTACATATATGCAGCCATTTATTTATTTTATCTTCCACGAAAACAACATCAAAGTGTGAATAAATGTCATTTCCTCTTTTTAACTTGGGAAAGTCAGGCTTCTGAGTTCCTCTTCAGATTTGAATAACATTAATTCTCCAGAGTCAATGAAAAAAATTTAGGGATTTTGGCTGATACATAGGTAAAATTACATTTCAGTTTATTCTCTTATGTTTTATTCTCTCTCCTGATTATGTTTGTTTAAGCATACTTATATAAAAGAAGATTGTTTCAGTATAAGACTATTTAATTAATATGTTAAACATTCATTAGGAAATATTTATTTGATTTGTTTTTCATTCCTGCTAATAAATTTTTGTTCTCTTTCAAATCTAGTAGCATTTTGTGATTTATGCTTCTGCCAAAATTGCCTTTATTATTTTTTATAACTAAGTTTATTTTACCTCAGGAGTCTTTCTGCTTCACTGAAGTTTACACATTTTTCAAACTCTGCTATTCGATGGTCAGGAGATCCTCAGAATTTTTTCAGTAGCTACGTCCTTGAATGAAATAAGGAAATGGGCAGATAAATATACAGATTCTAGGATCATATCCTAACAGCAGTCTTAATATTTCTTCTTTAATTTGTTTTGTATGGAGTATTGGTACAGGTTTTCATTTGCTATCAGGGGTAATACCTAAATATATTTGGTGATCATTGTTCTAAGGCATCATTTGGTTTTCAATACCATTTGGTCATTCTCTTTCCAACTGCTAATTGCAGATCTTTGCTAAATAAACCATATTTATCTTGACTTTCCATCTTCTCATACTTCATAAAATATTCCACCTTTTCAATTTAAAAACACCTGCATCTCAAAAAAAAAAAAAATAAAACCCAGCATGTACATCTCTCTTGCCCCCTCTCTCTCTCCTCTTCTATATCTGTTTCAGATAGAATTATGTCAAACAGGCAAGGAATTTACTCACACAACTCAAACTTGGTCATGTATATTAGCTAAGACCACATCTATAATTTATAAAAATTTACCTTTGATTTAGTTGGTTAATTTATCCTGAATACCTTGGCAAATATGTTTCCTAACTAAAAACGAATGAAAATGGTCTTGCTAATTTCTAAATTGTGAAAGAAGGGGAAACAAATCTATGCATCTTTGTAAGATGTGGCCTTGGGAGATCACCTAAAGGGATCACTGCCTACTGAGATGTTTCTATAGTTTGGCTACTGTCTTAAAAACATCACAGAAATTATTGCTGTACATTGTGTTTTAAAGTTTACTAAATAAGCGGTTTCAATAATAATTAAATAATCTTATTTGATAAATCTTAAAACATAGAGTTGTATTAACTGATTGGTGAATACATTGCGTAGCTATCTATTATGTGAATAAATGTCTCTTGTTGCATACTTCTTTGGCCTCCCCACATCTAAAATTTCCAGGGAAATAAATTGTTCTATTAGAGTACATGTGAATTTTAGATTGTTTTTTCTTAAATACCCATTTTCCCACTGGTTTAAGCTCTTTCTAAAATTTCACAGCATGGTACAAGTAAGATTTTTAAATTTTTTTAATGTCTATTTTATTTATTTTGAGAGAGAGAGATAGAGTATGAGCAGGGGAGGGGCAGAGATAAAGGGAGAGAGAGAATCCCAAGCAGGCTCTGCACTGTCAATGCAGTTCCTGATGTGGGGCTCAAGCTCATGAACCATGAGATCATGACCTGAACTGAAATCAAGTCAGATACTTAAATGACTGAGCCACCCAGGCACCCCACAAGTAAGAATATTTTTAAAAACTCGTAAGATAAATGTAAATATAACACTTCTGATATTGGCAGTATACTCATTGTGTCATTTTCCTCTGTGAAGTATTAGGTTAAAACAGAAATAGTAAGAAAAATAAGATATTTTTCATCTTCAGAGAGTTTAATATCACTTTTATACTATGCAAATATGAAGTTACAACTAAAAATACAACATGGTAAATCTTAAGTATCACTTGAAAAATACAAACTATCACTTTCTCAGTTTTGAGGAGACTTGAGATTTCTATCACAAATAAAAAGCTTTTATAAAGTCATTTGTATTTGTTTGAGATTTAATTTTGACTGAGGCAAAGAGGAGTGAGACTGTATTGGTGGCCAACTCAATATCTATTTCCCTCCACCCTGCCTCCTTCTTAACAATTTACCAACTCTGTTGGAGTTTCCACCTTCATCCAATGGAGATTAATTCAGTCTAAAGCCTAAGGCATTGGTCTTTGTTATTTTAGTAAAATCAGGGGATTCCATTTCCTTTGCTCTAAATAGATTTAATCATGACTATGTGATTTAGCTCTGGTCAATAAAATGCCCAGAGACTTTAGGGGATCTAGAGGTGTCTTCACAGTTTATAAATAAAATAATACAAGGATATTTTGCTGTTTATCTCCTGGAACTGTTGTAGGTATCTTGTTAAAATAATAATCAGTGGAAAGGATAAAAAGTTTTTATATATTAAAAAACATTTTTTTAATTTTATATATTTTTAGGAGAGAGAGACACACACAGAGCACAGCAGGGGAGGGTCAGAGAGAGAAAGGGAGACACAGAATATGAGGCAGGCTCCAGGCTCTGAGCTGTGAGCAGAGAGCCCGCCCAATGTGGGGCTTGAACTCATGAACCGTGAGATCATGACCTGAGCCAAAGTTGGATGCTTAACCAACCAAGCCATGCAGGCACCCCTAAAAAGCTTTTACATTAAGAGTAAAGCTTATAAAGTGTAAAAGCTCTTATAATTATGGGAAAAGAAGAAAAACCTTGGGTGATTGCAAATATTTTGAGTAACTGAATATTCCAACTGTAGAGCGTTTCTTATATTTGGACTCTTGATTAAGAAAGTCAACTATTATCCCTACTGGCATCATGTTTAGCCAGATTTTTCCACTACTTGCATGTACCAATATAAAACATATAGCATGGAGAATGAAAACTGTGAACTATGCTAGAGAGATAGAAAGGGTTTTGCTTACTTACAACTAGTAGGTTTAAATGAGCTTAGGGAAGGTACTTGGCATTCAAGATAGGTTAGTATCAGTCATAAAGATCATCCAATAGGTAAACACCTTAAGATCAGCAAGAACCAGTGGAAATGGATAGAGTTTACATATTTTGAAAACTACTACTTGCAAGGTACTGTGCTAAAGCTACTTGATGTATTGTTGGTCTTTCAAGTAGTTAGGGATAAAATAGAGGACAGTACAGATAGATGTTGGGAGAAGGTTAAGCAAATGACGTTATCAAGGGCCTTACATGTAGTTCTCAAAGAGGTCCATGGCCAAAACATATTAAATACTGAATTAAATTGACAATGGGGAAAAGGCATGATAGAAGTGATACGTTGTGAATCTAATTATTGCTTGTATTTTGTTCTTGGTCCTTTTTGATGGGCATCTATGTGCTGGTAAAAAAATCAGATTTTCAAATGTCCGAAAGGTTCATGGTCCAATTCCATTATCTATCAGAAAATCACTGTATGTATGGAAGGATCTTTCCCTTTAGAATTAGTTTCTATTTTCTGTCATTATGAACAAATGTCCAGAAAATGTAAACACACTCAGTCACATACATTAAAATATCAAAAATATATTGCCACAAGATTTCCTTCCAGCACCATCAAATAGCCAGGGGAAGCTAAAAAGGCATGTAGCATCTTTCTATCTTCTTGCAAATCAGGAGAATTTTTTCCCCCTTAGAGGGTGAAGCATATATGTACCATCAAAGCTGCAGCTTGATTAAGCTTTATGTATCATGTGATCAGTGAAAATACTTGTATATTTGGGAGACTGGTTGACTATTAGTTAGTTTTCAAAATTGTTTCATTTTTCTATTTCTGTTTTCTGTAAAAGAGAATGGCGATAGAAATTATTTAGATGACGCTTTAAACTAGAAACTCTAGGTTTTTTTTTGTTTTTTTTTTCCCTTATAAATAGAAGTGAGGCAAACCTAACTTTATGGAGAATAAAAGAGCTGAGGGAGAAGGAGAGGCTGAAGATGTTGGCAAGAATATAATTGAAGGAGCAAGGTCAATAGAGGAAAGATTAAGACTGTAAAGACATGACTGGAATACTATGGGAACTGATGAGTTTAAAGAGGTAAATTAAAGGTAGAGAAGATGGCAAATGGGATAGTTCTTGCTTGATGCTCTTACTCTCTGTAAAGTAGAAATTGAGGTACTCTATCTTGATCAAAAGATGGAACGTTGAGCTTGGAAAAAAAGTAAAAGATTTGTTCTGTGTGAAGTAAACTCTGAAATCAACAGAATAAAAACACAAAGGTTACAAAAGATAAATGAAGAGACAGATGGAGTTAGTCAGGAACAACCTGTCATGGGTCAGGTTAAAAAAAATGCTCATTAATCTTTTCCAGTGAATTAAAATATAGAGTGGAGATGTTGGATGACCTGATGCTGTGTACTGACAAAATGGAAGGGACAGGCAATGTCATTTATATTTGGAGGAAATAAAACTTTTGCTACTGCCTGGAAATAGTGTTGATTCTATTTCTATGTTTATTTTAATAATGTGGACATAGTAATTCGTCTATGTATTTTTTTTGAGAATGTAATGTGGACACAAATAATAGCAACTTTGAATAGATCTCACAGTTAAAGGAATGATGTCAAAGCAAATAAACCTCTATACTTATAACTTTTCATGGCCTGCTCCTGCTAATTCCCTTTCATCTTATGGTGGCCATGCCCACTTTTAGGGCATTACTGGTTTCTTTTATTTAGTGTTCCACAAATCACAACCATAACAGTATTGGTCACTTGTTATTTTATTGTACCTTCATAACATAAAATTTTCAGTACTTGAAAATTTTCTGTAATTTCTAGGTGGAAACAGCAACCACATATACCTAATTATCACATAAGCAATTTTAGGTTATAAGGGAAATGGTAATATTATGGATTTTAAGATTTTAATAAAACTGGAGATTCCGGAGGGGACTTTATACATAAAATCCTCTAGAGAGCCACCCAAAGCAAAATCTGTGGTCATCATTCCAGTGAAAGGAAATGAGTGATTTTTATACTTTCAAATGTATTTGGGAGAAGAAAAGAGTAGGCCGAATGTCTAACTTGATAACAATAATTCCTTACATTTATATACTGTTGTATGCTATTTAAAGTGTCTTAACTTACAGTCTCATTTGAACCATACTAGATTCTTAGAAGGTAGGAAAAACGGCTAATATGATTCCAACTTTGTCATTACTTTACTCTGGCACATTTTCACTGAGGAGAACCAAGACTAAAAATACATATTTCCTTTCTTCCATTTAGTAACAATGCCTCTGCCTCAATTCAGTTCCTTTTCCTCTGTGATGATTTCCACAGGATGAATCACAGTGTGCTCAGGATATATTACTCTGTCGTAACACACCTGATATTCCAGTTTTATGTTTTTTCTAAGAGCCATGCGACTCAAATAGTGATTTGCAAGCTCTAAAAACTGATGAAAAACAAACTGCATTCAATTTTTCACCTTACATAATCCTAACGTGCCTCTTTCATCTCTTTAGAGAGAGAGCCATGCTGTAGTAAAACAAGAAACACTAATCACAGTAGCACAGTTAAGGCATAGACCTTTTCTCAGAAAACTTATTTGGGTCATCCCAGCTGATCTCTTCTTATCATTAGAAATAGTGATTTCACTTATGATAACTAATGGAATATTCTCCTGCACTGTATTCTACGCAGTGCCCCAGTTCTGCCCTATTCTTAGCAATTCAGCTTCTGAAAGGCATACTGACAGCTTGAATGCAAACATCCTTGCCTGATAAGCTAGACCTGCAACATTATTTGTCTTATTATATCCCCAAAACATTTACATGAGTAACACTTTGCCATTAGGAGTTTATTTTCTCGTAATCTATATACGTTTAGAAAATTTCTTCCAAAGGTATAATGGAAACAAAAGACAAAAAACAAAGCACACCCCTATGCCAGATATTCTTAACTGTGTAATCAATTCTATATGCAGATGAACTAGCATTGTATCACCTATACCAATCATTGAGTGAACATCCTTGAAGGGAAATAAGCAAGAGATAAGCTTTAAAATAAGACAGACCTGGATCCTAAGCCTGTATAAGCCACAATCTCTGGAGCTATGTTTCTGAGCTCCGTGAATGTCAGTTTTCTCAAATAAGACAGCGAACAACAAAAATACTAATACTCCTCCTCTAGGTTTGTTGTAAGGATTAGATGTATTGAATGTGTTCAGAATGCCTTTATATTTGTGGAATGAGAATACTAGTATAGCTTTTAAAGCATTACTTCAAAAGATATGCATATAACCAGTTCATCCTTATGATAATTTTCCATGCAACAAATAACCAAAGTTAATAGCTTGAAACAACACTCATTTCTTATGTCATTTTCTACAAGTCAGAAGTCTGGTTTAAGTTGAGTTCTCTGCTCAAGAGCTCACAAGGTTGAAATCCAGGTGTTGGCTGGGTTTTAGTCTCATCTGGAGGCTTGTCTGTGGAAGGACTTGCTTCTAAGCTGCTTCAGGTGGTTGGCAGAATTCATCTCATTTAGCTATAGAGTTCTGGCTTCTTTAGAGACAGAAATGGAGAGAAATGCTTGTGTTAGTTTCATTCTCTAACTACAGGCAAGGACTAGGCCCTTTTTTTAAAAGGATTACCTGATTAGGTCAGGCTATCTACTGGCAAACTCTCTTGATGAACCAGAGTCAACTGACAAGAGACTTTATTTACATCTGCAAATTCCTTCCTTTTTGCCATTATACATTGGTTAGAAGTGGTTCACAGGATCTGCCCTTATTCAAGGAGAGGGAGTTGTACAAAGGTGTAATTTATTGGGGGATCACCTTAGGGTGTGGACACCACAATCCCTTTGAGTAAAAAATGTGTATATTGTAGGTAGAAGAAACCAAGACCAGACCAGGAAATAATTTTGAGGTCATGTACTATCTATAGTACCGTGGAGCAAACACTTAGAAAAGAAAACTTTCAAGAAATTTACATCTAAATTGAAACAAGTTTTAAGGCATCTGAAAAATTTATCTTCTCTCTTTTTGTATTTGATGGAAATTTAAGCCTTATAAATTCTTTTGAAGATTATATTATAGGCAAAATTGTGGCACTGGTTAGGTTTCTTCCACTACATAATAACTAATTTGACTGTACTTTATATTTTCAAGATACTTTGACTTCTGTTCACAATAGAATATTTTAGAACTAATAAAAATCATAGGAAGAATCAAAACCCAAATGTGTTCTAGTTACCCAATGACAAACATGTGTTGGCATATTTATTTCAAACTATTTTGATGTATATTTTTGTGGTGAACTTGTTTTATATAAGTATTGCCCTATTAAATATATGGCTGAATTTAGTAAGGACAGTTTATTTGCCTTGATCACATAAACATTGTTATGATACCAAAAAGCATTTATTGGGGTGCCTGGGTGACTCAGTCGGTTACTCATCGGACTCTTGATTTTGGGTCAGGTCATGATCTCATGGTGTGATATTGAGCCCCACATCACTTGGCACGGAGACTGCTTAAGATTATCTTTCTCCCTCTTCCTCTGCCCCTTCCCTGTTTGCACATACATGTGTGCACACATGCATGCGTATGCTCTCCCTCTCTCTCCCAAAACAAAAACATTTGTTAAATCTTTATTATACTTAAGTGTGCTAGTAGGAGACAGAGAAAAATTAATCATCAGATGAGTTTTAGAAGCACTAAAAATAGAAATATAAGACATTTATTGTAGATTAATTACCTACTTTTTATGTTAGAAATGTTTGATTTTTATACTTATTTCCTACTGTAGTAACTGGATAACAAATATTTTATCTACATCAGAATTTATCTAGACTATTTTTTTTGGAGTTAGGATTATTACATGGGACATATAATTACTTGGCCAAATGTATATTGGGATATTTTTATGGCTGTCTTATGTTTCTTAAATATTTCCAAAGACATGTCTAAGACATTCATTTAGCAATTCTCTTAGTACCTTTCAAGATCCACACCAAAACATCTACTACTTTTGCATTTGTAACATTTCTTTACATTTCTCTTTCCTATCCATGTCTCTCACAGTGAAGCTCTTCCTCACTTTCTGAACCTCTAAGTTGCTCAGAGCTTCCAGAATCTGTTCCTTGACAGAGTCATGAGTGATATGATTAGAGTATAAAGAGTTAATCTCTTATAGAAAGTTCATCTATATTCCTGCAGTCTTCTTGGTGTCTTCATAAGTGTGCTTATATTACTCAAAGGATGGTAAAAATTAGCAAAATTATATTAAAATAATTTTCTTATGATAAGTCTAAAAATAAGTGATGACAAATAATTACAACATTTTGATTACTTGATACATAAAAACAAAGATATACTTCATACATTGAGGCATACAATTTTTCTCTACCTGGCATATTTCTCTTCCTTCTATGAGGACTCTCCAATTCTGAATTATCTTCCTAGATTGTTAAAATACATTTTCTCTGTATGTGTGATTCACACTGGTTTCTAAACACTTTCTTTATTGCTTGGCATTTCTTCACTGTGATATAATTCTTTGGGTTAAAGTGTTGATGCTTTAAATAATCTTTTTAAAATGGAAACATTTATTCCTTCAATTAGTGATTAAAAACCTATTACATGGATAGCACCAGTCTGATACATGATTTTCCTAGATTTTGTTTTCAAGGAGATTACAATATAGTGTAAAACAATGGAATTGTGAGATATGTAGACAAAGAGATTCTGTATGATAATGAAGAGCTGAAAAAGTGCAATGGGAACACAAAGGAGGAAAGGCACAGTCATGCTGCCTTAAAATAAAAGTTGAATTTTGCTGAATCTTCATTATAACATTTCAAGATCCCATCAAGAGACCTGAGATATTAAGCAACGAAAAATATCCCTATGAAAAAAAAAATTTTCCATGAAAGAGACTAGGAGAGTCTAAATTAGGGAGGTGACAGTGAGAGGTAAGGTGACAATTTAAGAGGTATTTAAAATGTAGAATCAAAATAAAATAATTAACAGATGAGTCTGCTGTATACTAACATAGGAATGCTAAAGAAAAGAGTAAATGTGGAAAATAACATAATCATTAGCACTAGCCATGTAGTTATATGATAAACTTAAATATAGATTCTCGGTTACACTAGCTGTATTTCAATTGCTTAGGAACAACATGTGGCTAGTGGCTACCATATTTATTCCAGAAAGTTCTATCAACAGCACTTTTTGAAAACTGTGGATTATTAATGTTAAAGAGAGCCTGGAATGGTCAGAGAGATTACAGGGTAAAATCATCCGAATTTGGTACTGTAAAAATAAATGCATCTTTTAAATGATAATCATCCAGTGGTGCCTGGGTGGCTCAGTAGGTTAAATGTCCGACACTGGCTCGGGTCATGATTTCACAGTCTGTGGGTTTGAGCCCTGCATCAGGCTCTGTGCTGACAGCTCAGACCCTGGAGACTGATTCGGATTCTGCATCTCCTTCTCTCTCTCTCTGCGCCTCCCCAGCTCATGGTCTGTCTGTCTCTCTCTCACAAATAAATAAACATTAAAAAATAATAATAAATCATAATCATCCATTTACCCCCAAAATGTAAGACAATACTTGCTTAGGGTTTTTAGGGCCAAATGCTTTTTGGGCATAATTAAAGTGGCCTAAGGTTTATGAGCTGTTTGTATTTGTTAGCATATTTTGGAAGTATAATTATGTTAAGAAGTACTTTGAAGAAACAACTCTTTAAGGTGGCAGATGTAATCGATAGAATAGGGCTGAGACTGTAATTTGACAAAGTTTATTTCTACCTCATATATGAGAATTACACAGGCTTTCGTTTTTTCAGTAGAGGGGGAACATAGACTCAAAATGGATTCTGACTTCACATGGCAGCTCCATCCCACCTACTTCAGAAACAAACAAAAAATATTCGACAGATAGTGTGGACAATTTGTTGAATATCGAGCTTAGACTACCATACCTTCCACAGGTTTGACTCATCACAAAGCTGGCATATTTAGACATATTGCAGCCCACTGTTATTTCTTAATAAAGTTATATTTGGACAGGTTAACCTGGGATACTACCTAAGAAGTGTTGTACATCCCAGACAATGAAATGACATCCTTTCAATTTCTGAAGTTAGAACCTGCTGAGCAATTTCCATTTCTTTAAGGGAAGACACTTTGTTGAATGCTTACTACCTGAGAGGCACTGTTCTAAGTACTTTGTACTTAGTCTTTGTTCCTCAAAAAGAGATTAGACTAAATGCCTCAAGCCTTACAAATGCCAAAGAGCAGGATTAGTATTGAGTATAGGCATCCATACTCCTGAATGCTTTACTTTGATCTACTTTGCTGTGTTTCTTCCCAAATGCATCTGGTGACAGTCCTTTTTGGACACATTGGCATATTCTTCTTGGGCTCATAGAGTCTCCACTAGGACACAAGTTTTGTGAGAAACTTTTGATGTATTGGTTCACCTTTCAGAATCATTCCAAACAAGGAAATGTTTATTTTGGGATGTTTCCATTGATAAGTACCCAAACAAAGCCTCAGACTATGTTGGATCATCTATCACGGAAATCAGTAATTTAAGATATTTTAATGAATTTTATTAAAGATGTTATTATTTTTAACCACCAAACACAAGAAAATAAAGCCTATATATTGATTTTTAGTCCATGTGAATGGTGATGCTGGGAATTCCATTGAACTGTTTGTGAACTTGAGGGCTTGGATGTGAATCTAAAATTCAAGTTTTTCATGAAGCATTAGACATAGTTTTGGAGGGATAACTCCTCATTCCCCTGACTCTGCCCTTATCCTATATTGATGTACGTATCCAAATATTACCAGTCACTGGGGTGCCTGAGTGGCTCGGTCAGTTTAGTGTCCCACTCTTGATTTCCACTCCATGCATCAGGCTCTGGGATTCTCTCCCTCCCTGTCTCTTCACCCCTCCCCATTCCCACTCTCTCATTCTCTCTAAATAAATAAATAAATAAATAAACTTTAAAAAAATAAAGGAAGCCCTAATTCACTCTTTATGCAAGAAGCAGAATCATAAAAGTATTTCTTTCACTTCCTGATGAATCATATAAGATAACTACTGTTGGAGACCACAGAAAGCTAACTTGGGGTTATTGATATTAATTTGTCTTCCATCTCAAGACCTACAAGGAAGATTCAAGGAGAAACCGGGTCACCAGAGAAGAGGGACAAGGAGAATTTCAGGTCAACACTGGGTCTGGACCTAGTGTTCCCTGCTCAAAATAGTTAAAAAGAAAGAAAAAATAAATAAAAGGAATTATTATGGGTCTTTAAAAGACTTTTTTATAATGTTTATTTATTTTTGAGAGAGAGAGAGAGAGAGAGAGAGAGAGTAGGAGAGGGGCAGAGAGAGAGGGAGACACAGAATCTGAAGCAGGCTCCAGGTTCTGAGCTGTCAGCACAGAGCCAGATGCAGGGCTCGAACTCACAGACCATGAGATCATGACCTGAGCTGAAGTCAGGTGCTTAACCAACTGAGCCACCCATATGCTCCTCAATCTTATGAGATTGTTCGCCAGTTTATTCTAAGTTGAGAGGACATCAGTGTTTTGGAAGAATAAACAAAAAAACCTATTTCAAGGCATCTGCTTTTTGTTAATTAAACATTAGGGAAACATTGAAACAAGAGATAATTATATCATGAAAGTCTACTGATGAAAATGGAACTGGATGAGACAAAGTACAATTGTATAAAAAAGTAGAAATTGGATAAAAATTGAAAAATGCACTTTATGTAAGAAATAGAAAGGACAATGAAGAAAATACAATCAGTAATGTGAAAGATAATCTTAAAATGCTGTTCTAGAATGCAAAGAAAAAGGGGTTTAAAAATTAGATTAAGATGATTACTATGGAACAGAAAATTTTGGAAAAACTATAACCAAAGAGGTGATTATGAAATACATGAAAAGGAAATGGAATCTACTTTTACACCCATACCAGGAATTATTTACCAATTAGGTGGGAGTGGGGTCTATTTATTTTGAAATTAAAAAATAAAGGAAAAAAACATGCAAGCCCAGACCTCCAAAATGAGTGGAAGAAAATAACTGTCCTATCACTTACCTAATATTAAAGAAAATGTAAGTGGATCTATTAATTACATTTTCTACCAAGTTGTTCATTTCCAATCATAATTGGAAAAAATCATATATTTAAGATTATAAAATTATAATCAAATTCTAAAAAAAAAATATACTCAAAACCATTTCCAAGTCATCAGATATAAGCACCAAATACAATTAAGAATTCCCTAGTAGTCACTTGATAGGCCAGTCTTCCTATGTTAAGAAAATAGGCTTAAAGTTAATTCTTTTTTTTTTTATTTTTTTTTCAACGTTTTTATTTATTTTTGGGACAGAGAGAGACAGAACATGAACGGGGGAGGGGCAGAGAGAGAGGGAGACACAGAATCGGAAACGGGCTCCAGGCTCTGAGCCATCAGCCCAGAGCCTGACGTGGGGCTCGAACTCACGGACTGCGAGATCGTGACCTGGCTGAAGTCGGATGCTTAACCGACTGCGCCACCCAGGCGCCCCTTAAAGTTAATTCTTTAAAAAGCTTAAATATGGTGCTGTGCCTTAATTCATTCTTAAATTAGCACTCGAATAAAATACATATAATTTGTATTTTAATTTTTCCTGACATTTCACAACAGTGAGTTTTAATACCCCATTTTCACTCCCACATGATGTCTTTCTCTATGACTTATGATATACCTTTATAGTTTCCTAGGAAATTAAAAGTAAATTCTCTAAATTTATAGATATGTAATTGTAATAACAACATTGGAATCATGTAAAGCTAATACTTATTATTGAAATACAAATCAGTGGTTAATTTGACTTGCCCTTGCTTAATGAAATTGAAATTTGACATAGAATTTATTAGTAACTGGAGAGATGGTTACAAAAATTACATTGTTAAATTTGTCAAAGATTTAATGCAAGTAAGTAGCTGATTTAAAGGTTTTGTTCTCATTGGTAGAGTTGAAATCGGTACTTTGAGATTGCTTAATTAATCCATTAATCTATTTTATCTTCTATAGTGCATGTTATATAGTTAACTCTTTTATTCATTTTAGTAAGGTGTCTACCAGGTGACCTGATTGTTATGATTTATTCATTAACTGCAACAAAACAATGCTAATTGCATTATATCCATTATCTTTTGACTTTACCATTATATGCATAACTAGTTTATGATTATTTTTCTTGCATAATTAACTAAATGAACTGAGAGTTCAGATTAATTTGAAGAGGCATCATGAATCTATGTAAAAAGAGTATTGCAGAAGAACCCTCCTAATTATAAGACTTATAACCCTGGGCCGATCACTTAACCTCTTTGAGACTAATTTCCATTCTGCCCTATAAAATAGGTTTATGGAGATAGCTCTGTTTATTTATGGATTTTGTCACTATTGTATATTGGAATATGTATGAAGTGAATATTCTGAACTTTATGAATTTAGTGAACTTAATATACTATTGTTATTATTATTACACTGACATAAAATTTCTTACTATGCTCTCTTAAATTTCAAAATGAGATTATAGATCAAAGGCAAGTTCTGTGATTATTGCAAAATTAGGTGGTGAAACTCTCGTGTTATTATATGGAAAAGAAAAGACTTTGGTTAGATATGTTGATATTTTTAATTACTAGGTTAGCAATGCATACAACACATTCAGAGCCGAGATAGACAAGATTTACTACAGACTTTACAGGCAAAGAGGCAAATTTAGGATATTATGTAGATACTTATTGATCATTCAAAATATTTTTTAAAAATACATTTTTAGCTGGTGGATGATTGGAACCAAGTGGGGGTGGAGGTGGGTTGGGAGCAGATCTGGTCTCTGGACAATAATCTGAAAACCCATGACATAGAGCAAAATTTTCTACATTTAAAAAAGTTTGTTCTCCAAAACTTCTTTTGAAAATCATACCATTGCATCTTAAACTTCCATAGAAATGATGTTTCTGCATTTACCTGATTGTCATGCGGGAAAAATACTAGTAGTTTTGCATGATGAATACATGTAGAAATAAGGGAAATAGCAATTTTTATTCACTTTGCAATCCAAAAATTTAATAAAGAAACAGGTGTAGCAAAGAATCTGAATTTCCCTTTGTGGGGACATTCTAATTTAGTAGATTCTAATAGAACTGTTGTAGTTGAGAAAGATCTTCACCTCTAGAACTTTTTCCAAAAGTTATTGACTAAAACAGATAATAAGCATTAACTCAACTGGAAAATGTCTCAATCTGATAAAAAGATAATTGCTTATCAATAGTAAATTTTATCACTCTCCACTGTAGAAAACAAGTCTGCTGTTATACAATTAATAGCCAGTCATTTTAGTCACAGAGTTATGACCAATGGAGGAGGAGTAATTAAGTCCATCACATACAATAACTATTGCTGACATTCTCAAAAGGAACCAGAGTGTAGTTCTTTGATGAACTGAAATGCTGAGTAGATATTTTAGAGAGATTTTGATCTTGTCTTACAATTTGAGTTTTATCTTGACATATACTTTTTTTTTTTTTTTTTAATTTTTGAGACAGAAAGACAGAGGATGAATGGGGGAGGGGCAGAGAGAGAGGGAGACACAGAATCGGAAACAGGCTCCAGGCTCTGAGCTGTCAGCACAGAGCCCCACGCGGGGCTTGAACCCACGGACCGCGAGATCATGACCTGAGCCGAAGTCGGACGCTTAACCGACTGAGCCACCCAGGCGCCCCTGACATATACTTTTAAAATCACCCCCAAACAATCTTATTTGGTATAAAACTGTTTCCCATGCAAACATGTTGGGGTTTAAATATTTATTGCTTTCTTACCATTGTGTAGACGATACTGACATTGGCTCTTGCCAGGCTCAGCTTCCCTTTTAGCATAAAACTCTTAACTCAGAGCACCATGCATGGAAAAGTGGTATGGGACTGTAGGCTGGTAGCTGCTAGGGATGAAGAATCTGATTCAAGGGGTTACTTCTATTGTGTGGACAGTAAAGTGGCCTGAATTGAAAAGCTTTGAACAATTAGGGCAATAATATTAATAATATCTAAATAATATCTAATAATATGTAAATAAGTGTGCTCTTTTAAAAAGTCCTTTAGACTATGAAATATGAAAGACATTGATCTTCTGTGGTCTAGGTACCAGATGAGACATTGTAAATTGTAAATTGCAAAATAAATAAATAAATAAATAAATAAAAAATAAGTAAATAACCCCTATTTAACTAATTAATTAAACAAATGGTTATTAAGTGCCTAGTATATTTCAGATACTGTGCTGGATGTAGAGGGTATTTCTGTGAAATCACACAGGCACACAGCCTTGAGGAGAAGAGAACATTCTAAACAGAGGCTGGGGCTGTTGGTCTCAGCATGTGCAGCTTAATCACGTTATAAGTAACCATGGAGATGAAGAGAATTTGGCATACTTTTCCTGGTCTTTGTTTTGCAATTTCTGTCTTCTGACTGACCTGTGACTATGATTCTTGTTCCCATCTTTGGTACGTTTTTGGGTTTTCATTGACTACTAATTTCCCCCACTCTGCATAGACCCTAAAGAACAGCCCGCTCCTATTCTAATTTTATTGGTCATCATAGCATTCTGGTGTTGGTAAAAGAGATATTAATTCCATGATATAAATGGAATTTTCTAAACAGTATTGCTATTATTGCCTTCCTTTTAGTACTGAGCAAAAGAAATCAGATGGAAAATGTATCTTTGATGGCAAATATTAATATAACACAAACATTAACAATCAAGATAATGGAAATATATATATATAATTTACATATATAACATATATATAATATAATATATAATATAATATATAATATATAATGGTCCAAGGTGGTTTATCTTTTTATATTTTTGAAATCACAAATGAAGAAAATTTATATTGTGAATGTTTTCTTACATGGGACCAGGTATAGAGTGATAATAATAGTAAAAGCTAAAACTAAAACTAAAAAAGATTACTTTTATTTTTTTTTCATTTTTTAGATTGTGGGGATAATGAGATTTAGGTTGATGGCTGGCTGGAGGTAGGGTATCAGCTCAGAAAAATCTGGGCATTGATACTGATTTTATAGTTTTGGTGTAAATAGGAAAACAATCTGGTTAAAAATATAAAATCATAGGAAGTTATTATTTTGAACCTTTGCATTTTGAAGATGTTTGTTACCAAGTATTGGATAACTGAAATAAAGGCCAAAATAATTTGCAATAAAATATAAGAAAATTTAAAATAATTTTCTTTAAAGAATTTACACTTAATAATGACCACAAAAATATGCTTCATTTCCTCTTGCTCTCAGGGGCCATGATTATTTCTGATACTTCTGACTAAATGAAATCAGCAAATTAATATAACCTTACAGGGATGTGTGTGTATGTGTGTGTGCACAAGTGTGTGTCTTCTCTCCTTGCTGATTTATAGGCTTCATTATGGATTTGATATGTGTTCAGATCAATATGCCCACATATGAGTGTTGGAGATTATTAGAATAAACCACAAGTGATGCCCCAGGGATAATATTTCTCCCCTAATCTCCCAAATGCTTTTTCTAACTATCTCTGCTAGGGGGAAAAAATAATCTGCTTCTTCTTCCTAATCTCTTGTCCCAACAGAGTTAAGATAATGTCTTTTCTATCCTTTTTCTCTAAAAAAGTAACACATAATATTAATTTCAACTTATTTAAACTTCACAAATCATATTCTATTGAATACATTGACAATTTCTTTTCTGCTCACTCTTGAATTTGTGAGATTCATCTATAAATATCAATAACTGTTTGTTCACTTTCAAAGTGGTGAAAATGGTATGCCTTATTTATCAGTTCTCTGCTTGATTTCTCCTAGTGCTCATATGGAAAAGTTTTCCTAGAGTCTATGCATAGAACTACAATCACAGGACTCAATTCATGTACATGTTCAATTAACTGATAACAGCAAATATTTCTATCAAGTATTTGTACCCATTTATGCTTACAACAGAAGCATATGAGTGTTCCTGTTTCTGCATATCTTCACCAACCATTGGTATTATCAGATTTTATGTTTTTTTTTTCTATCTGGTATCTGGCAAATGTATTAACTTACTGCTTTATTATATTTCTTTGATATATGCATATATAATTTGTATTTTTATCTATATAATATTCATATACACACATGTGTGTGTTGTGTGCATAGTACATACATTAAAAATAAAAACAAATGAATTGGACTAAGAAACATCACATTCAAATGAGTGTTTACCTGCGATAGGCATGGAGGAGTGTGACTCTGGAGATAAGTTGTTTGCAGTATATGCAATATATATATATATCTACACATACATATATATATATAGTGCAATATATATATATGTATATACATGTGCAATATTTTTTTAATTAAATATCTAAGGGTGTACATTAACATTGCATTATTAATGCAATGTGTTACATTAACTTTATATTTTTGAAAGTTTGAAGTATTTAAAATTTTAATTTTATAAAAGTAATACATGCATAATCATTGTAGCAGACACCCTTGTCCATCCTTGTCTAGGTCTTACCACGAAAATTGTCAAGTCTTATCATTTCTTTTCCAGTCTTTTTTGCTGCCAAAAAGGGTCCCATAGCCATGTTGTGACAGTGTTGCTGGGAGATTCTGGGGGATAGTTTCTTTATTAATGAAAGAAATGAGCCATGGAGACGGGTTTTGCCACCCTGGGTTGGCTTTCCCAACTTTCTGGCTGTGAATATAGTTGTGGTACCTAAAGATATAGCAGCCATCTTGCTATCAAAGGACAAAAAGTTAACACTGTGAAAATTCTAGAGAGGAAGAAGAGTGTGGTTGTATTTGAAAACTATTGAACAGCCCATGGATCACCAATCTCTGATTTTTTGCTGTATATATCATACATTTCTTACTGATTAAAGTCAGAGTTATTTGTACATTTCAGTTCTTATGGTTCAATGCTTTTTAATTTATGAAGATTGAAAAATTTGGAAATAGAGGCGCCTGGGTGACTCAGTCGGTTAAGCGTCCGACTTCGACTCAGGTCACGATCTCGCGGTCCGTTGAGTTCGAGCCCCGCGTCGGCTCTGGGCTGATGGCTCTGAGCCTGGAGCCTGTTTCCGATTCTGTGTCTCCCTCTCTCTCTGCCCCTCCCCCGTTCATGCTCTGTCTCTCTCTGTCTCAAAAATAAATAAACGTTAAAAAAAATTAAAAAAAATAAAAAATTGGAAATAGAGTATCTTAAAATAAATGTTAAACTTAATCTCACACCTACATAGTTCTATATACTGCTTGCCAATTTAGGTCATTCCTCTTAGATTTACTTTAGTTGCCCTGACCTTTCTCCCACATCTTCTTTTCTTAGAAAGTCTTTTTATGTGGATTGCTCTCTCTTTAGGGAATTCAAATCAATCATATCAGAACAACATTATACGTTATGATGCTTATGTGAAAACTGGCTGCGACTTGCCTAGGAAATCTAAGAAGATTTACTGACAACATTCCACATGTGGGCACACACAGTTCCATGTAAATGTCACAGCCCATTAACTAATACTGATCATTCCTAAGATAACTTGGATAAATTTCTTTCCATATGTATTTGCAGCTGTTCTGATATTAGTAGATTTCCTCACTAGTTGACATGCTTCCTCTCCTCCTAAAGCAATCCCCTTTACTCTTCCAGCCATTTGCATTTATACCTATTAATCTCCCCAATGTTCCTTATTTGAGGTCCTTCTATGCATGTATCAGCTTCAATTTTTAATCAATTTGGAGAACACTCAAAACATTTTCTGTTTGTGCCCTTTTGATAATCAACCATAACACACAGCCTAAAAGCTAAAAAAGAAGTGTCAACATACTATCATCATGAGTGTATTGCAATGTAGCCATTGGTATATTTTTGTTTAATGAGCTCTGCTGACCTCCTGGTGGCCAGTCATGATCTTAATGAACTATAATTCAACGCAGCAGCACTTCCATGACACCTTGCAGCATGCCAGGGATCAGTGGAGATATATGCTTATGGGCAGCATTCTGATGGAAGACAGGATATAGATCTCTCCCTGCTACAGTCTGAAGCTTGGCCACCTGAACACAACCTATATTCCTTCAAAGCAATGCAGTTGTCAACCCAGAACTTCCATTCCTGTCGATTTCCCTTGCATTAAGTTCCATTTATTCTACATGTGTCCACTGAGATGTTTTAAAGTAATACTGCCAAATTTAGATTATGTGCTGCAGGATTACTGATCAACTGGAAGCTCACTTTTAATGCCTCTGCACATGTAAATTTTTCCTGGGTGTCAAACTCAGAGAAATACTTTTATCAGAGATGTTTGAATATGGGTTGGTTTCTGGCCTGAGAGGTGATCTTGGCTGTGGGTATTCCGTGAAATGAGTCTTCGAACCCTATCACTTTAGGAGAATTTATTCTAGATTCAAATTCCTAAATTCATTTATTTCATTATTTTTTGTCCACCATATAGACTTTGTGTTCTGGATTTTAACCACTATTATTATTATTTGATGATTTGATGATGCTGATGGTTGTTATCTGCACAGTAATGTAGATAGGCATCATATATTTCCTAATTTCAGAAATGCCCTTTCCTAGACTCCTTTTTTTTTTTTTTTATACCTAATTGTCATGAAGTAGCACTGACTTTTCCCCATTCACATTCCAGCTTCTGTACTCTCAGCCTGGACTGAACGGATCCCCTCGGTCACTCTATTACATATGATATGATTTATTTTAGCCATAGTTTGGCCATTTTCACATTTTCATTATTTGATTAGTGGAAAATTCGGTAAAATAAACAGAACCTACTCTAGCTATTTTAATAGACTTAGGTACTTAAAGAATTATTTGAAGGACTCTAATCTGGGCTTTTTTTGAGTGATCACTTCACAACTAATCCTTTAGGGGAACAACTTGCTTTCAGGCTGTCACTGGAGCTAAGTCAACATCAAAAAGCCATAGTGCAATGACCTCTCACACTCATAAGGTTAGAGTATGGACTTCCAAAGCCACTGGACAGAGATTAGAAAGTCACATGAAAATGCTGGAACAATTGTAACTGTCTCTTGACACAAGGAACTGGGGAATGGACATGACTTCAGAATGCTGTCACAGGAAACTTTCATCTCTCTGAGAATGAATGGCTGGAGTTAATTATGCCCCACTTCTGCCTTCCAAATATCTCAGACTGCTTTTAATTAGCAGGACTTAATTCACATCTGAAACTCTGGTTAGAGAGGGAAATGTAGTGTTCAATAATCATTAAAAATTGCAGGATGGTTGAATCACGTTGTGATACTAAATAAAAAGTATCTACTATGGATAATTACGATCTTAGTGTTTTTTTAATATAATAAATAATATATAGCAGCTCTAAAAGTATCATTTTTTATGAGATAATTGACAGACATTTTTAATTCTCATTTACATCAGACCTCTCTGAATTTAGGCTTTTGTTTTCAGAAAAGAGTGCCCTGGCTGCCAGAGTTTCCCATGAGATCATATTGGGATGGACTAAGTGTAAGTAATAACTGTGTGTGGATGGTATTGAAGGAATGTACTGGATAATATGAAATTAAAATAGATGATGAAATTTGAAGATAGTAGCCAATTTTTTAATATTACTATCAATTTATTTTTTTTCAAATTTTCTGTGGAATTCATTATCTCAGAAGATATTTATTTACCCAATATTAGGGAGACATGAAAAAATTTTTTTCATAGATGACAGTGGATATGATTGAATTTCTAAATAGATTTTGAATCCCAAAAAGAAGACCATTGATCTGAAATTCAATGATTGCTGAAATTATTGAATTGCAAAATAGTACTTACTTTACTGTATAGTTTTACGTCTTATTTCCAGAAATATTTAAGTGGTTCTCTGAAAAGATTGGTAGGATAATATATATATGATGGCCCTAGACAATTTCAGACTTATCTTATTATCAATGAGTTTTTAAATCGTTGAGCAAAATAATTACCATTTTAATGATTTCAAAGTCACAGTTAAAAGCAAATGACCAAGATAATGAAAGTATTGTCAAGCATGTTTTGTTGATTCTTGATCAAAATGTTTTATGCTGAAGATATTAGTCCTGTGTGATATTTGTAAAATACACAAATGATCTAATATAGATTCAATTACATACTGCTTTCGTATATATTGCCTCATTTTTTTGTCTTGCTGTGGGTAGTACATTTATATAACATCCCTAAAATTACAACCAGTGTAAAAAAAAAAGAAAATTAAAATAAAAAAATGCTAGTGAGTACAGATTTTCACAAGTGATTGAAAATTTAATGATTCATAATGACTTGGCAAATTCATGAGTAGTAATTTAGTCAAAAAGTTGTTGCTGACATAATTGCCTGTTTAGTTAATTTCCATAATATTCATAAAATCTGTTTGATTTGGACATTCTTGATTTGCTATCTCAACCAATGCATGATTCTGACTCAAATTTTTTCTAAGAGAAGAAAAAGTAGTCTCACCAATGATTAATTTAAAATAAATTCAATTACTCTTATGTAATGTTCAACAACATCAATGCAATTTCCAAAACTTAAGTGTAATTATGTTTGTCTTTCATTTTGGATATTGCTCACAGTTTTCAAAAATTAGAGATTTTAAACATTTAAAAATATTTTTTAATGTTTATTTCTTTTTGAGAGAGAGAAACAGAGCATGAGTGAGGGAGGGGCAGAGGGAAATGGAGATGGAGATCTTGAATCAGGCTCCAGGCTCTGGGCTGTCAGCACAGAGCCCAATCCGGGGGCTCGAAACCACAGACCATGAGATCATGACCTAAGTCAAAGTCGGACTCTTAACTGATGGAGCCACCCAGGTGCCCCAAGACTTCAAACAGTTTTAATAAATTCCTTAACTCCGATGTACATATAGTTTCTATAGATAATTGTTAAATAAATTTGATCCTCTTCTGTATACTCAGTAGTAGGCAGACATGTGTTGTTAGCTGCCTGCTCATCCATGGTTTTGAAGGTTTTTGAAGTAAAACGGGCACTCATCTCCCCATTCTTTACTCAGTTTTAAGAGTTCATCACAATACTCTGGTTTCTCTTCAGATCGCATAAATCTTTCACCTTTTACTAAAGAGTTCATCACAAATAATCCTATATTCCCATTATTACATTTCTTAAGAACCAATTTAATCAAATTTCTCAAATCATAACTACGTAACAATGCTCATTAGGCCAAGTGTTGGCCTTGTGCAGCTGTGCGGATAATGCTGTCATTATATGCAGTGGGGAAGGTCTGAGGCTGAGGGAAGGGAACATTTGTGGACATAAGAAGTTGAGATGCTTATTAGACATTCATGCAGAAAGGTCAATTCAACAGCTCAATGGAAGGGTCATATTTGAATATATAAATCAGAGAATCAGTCAACATGGAGATGGTATTTAAGACTATGAGTGTCGATGAGCTGAGCCTGGAAGATTGGTGTCTATAGAAAAAAAAAAAGAGAGAGCTTAAAACTAAAGCTCAGGTCAACGTCACATAAGGCAATTATGCAGAGGAGGAACTGCCAGAGTGGATTGCACACAACCAGGAAGAACATAAAACAGAAAAGATTTTTAAGAATGAGAAAAGCTCAACCATGTCAGATCCTGCTGCGGGGTTGAATTAGATGACGACAAATGATTTCCCGTTGGGTTTGACAAAGTGTGAGGTGCTGGTGGTTTTTAAAGGATCCTTTTAGTTTGTGGGGCCAACTGCAAAATGAAAATGTGGTTCCCTTTGTTCAAATAGCAGGAGGACATTGTTGTCAAGGGTACTGAAATACGAAGTTTTTCCTTTCTTTCACAGGCTTTCTCTTAGCCTGTCACGGTGATTTTTGGCTATTTAATGTTGCATTGTGCAGCATGGAGATAATTGCCAGTGAAGTGCAGACCTTTGCAGGCAACAAGGGGCCCATCTTCAGGCTGGCATATTCATGCCAGTGTTCACAGCCACTGAACTGAACTGACGTGCCATGACCAGTAAGGATGAGGAAGTCAAGCCTGGTATGTGTCCTTCCATAAGCTTTCTATCCCAACTCTTGCCGGATGGATGACACACAAAAAGTTTGCAATCTCTGACTGGGACATGCTTGACACCTAGATTAGAAATAGGAGAAAGGGGTGCCGGCATTGCTCAGTCAGTTGAGCATAGGACTCTTGGTTTCAGCTCAGGTCATGATCTCTCAGTGATATGTGGGTTTGAGCCTCTTGTTGAGCTCTGCACTGATACTGCAGAGCCTGCTTTGAGTTCTCTCTCTCCCTCTTTCTCTGCCCCATCTGTCTCTCTAACAAAATGAATAAACTTAAAAATATTAAAAACAAACAAAAGAAATGGAAAGATTTGATACTGCCAAATGTGCCACTTAATACATCAAGGTGCCAGACAGCTGGTGCCTTGCCCTGTACTGAGACAACATGGGGCAGTTGACCCCCAATGACCCCACCCTCTACACACCCAGGCTTCTGCTCGGGATGGCAGTGGGCAGGAGTAACTGGGTAGATGTGGGCAGGGGGAGGTCAAGTAGGACTTGGGGGCCAGGGGCAGCAAGTGTTCCAGAAAGGCAGGGAGGTGCTGGGAGGGATGGCCTGCGCTAGCCATGATAAGTTCCAAGATAAGCTTATCAAGAATTTCAAGATGGCAGCATCAAAGCATTCATCTCCAAGAGCATGTTCCCTCTGAGCCTGTGCTCTTATGTGATTGTCCTGGTCTTAAAGCCATGAAGCTGGCTCTGTTTTCTGTGGAAAATACTTTTATAACAACGTCTAGACAGTCGTTTGACCAAACAAGTGGGCATCATAACCTAGCCAAATTGCTAAGTTGGCACACAAAGTAAAACATATGTATGTGGATATGTGTGCGGGGGTATCTTGCCGAACCTATGGTGTTTACTAACTTGACAGTGCAGTATCACAAGTTATTATAAGCCATGAGTATTTTGATCTTCATATAATAGTTATTGTTTACACATATAAGCAATAATTGGATATGGGTCACATTGTGTTTATGAGCATTAATTTTATGTGGTAATTTGGCTAAGCAGTGTTGCCAGATATGGTCAAATATTCTGGATGCTTCCATAGAATGTTTTTAGATGAGACTGACATTTAAAATAGTGGACTATGAGTAAAGCAGGTTGTTCTCTATCATGTGAGTGGGCTTCATCCAAAAATCAAAGGCCTTGAGAGAGCATAGACTGATCTCCCTGGAGCAAGAAGGAATTCTGCCAGTTGACGGCCTTTGGACTTGAACTATAGCATTTCTCATCCCTAGTCTCCAGCCTGCTGGGCCACTCTGCAGATTTTGGACATGCCAGCTTCCATAATTACATGAGCCAATTTCTTAAAATAAATTTATATAGCTTATCTATATACCTTATTGGTTCTGTTTCTCAGGATAATCCTGAATAATACAACATGTCTTCCAATTGTGAAGTTATTGATGCATTAATATCTGCCATGTGATGTAGAGAAGTTAGAAACAAAAAAGCAAATTAATTCATGTAGATTAAAAGTTGTTGATGTTCCCATTATTGTGCTCATTAGTTTATATCATTACACATAATTTATTAACTTATTTTTTATTGTTAAAACCTCTCTTTTCCTTTTTAAAAACATGCTCTCTGTTTTTCTAATTTGCAAACTTTTTTTGTGAGTTCTTTCAATTAAGTTCCTATTTTTCACTTTGTCTTTGTTTTTTTGCTTCAATTTGACTTGTTCCAATTTTTTTATATTAGAAGGATTACTCCCCCTTTTCTAAACAGAAACTTTCTTTAGAAAAAAAATTCACACTTATTCTTTCTCAAACTCAGTATGGCCTTTAAATCCAGGAAAGAAGAGCCTCTTCCGTAGGTACCAACATTTGGAGGGTCACGCATTGCACAAATACTATTCAGGCTCAGGAAATGCTCCATAACTTCCCTCAAGGTGGGGGTGATATCTTGAAAGATTCTGTGATGGTGCTGAATCTAATATTAGATATTAGAATAAACACTGCCTAGAAAAATGGTATGTGTTTGACCAGTGGAAGAACTTAGGTACACACATGAACATTTAGTAAAACGGCAAATTTTACCTCCAGATAATGGGAATGCAGTTGCTTTCTTTCATAACCTGGAATTATTTCTTTGGCTTTTGAATCATTCTTTGTATTGCTTCCTTTTGCGTTCTAATACATGGTGTTGGAAGTGTTATTAATAGTAATGCTACTCACAACAGTTTCAAATCTTGCACAAAACAATTGATGAATCTAAGTGAATGGTATGTAGGTGATAACTGTACTATCTTCCATATTTCTGTAGTTTTGGGATTTTTCACAAGAAAAAAAAAGGAAGGTGCTGAATATTACATATATTATGCTTTTTGTGTAAGAAAGGAAGAATAAGAATATATGCTTATATTTTCTTGTATTTGCATAAATTTAGAAGGGTACAAAGAATTAAAGAGAATATTGATGGACATGTGGGAAATGGGTGAGAAAAGGTAAAGCAGGAAGGAGACTTCTTTTTGGAAATACATATATATATATATATATATATATATATACACATACATATATATATATATTTAGTTTGAAACCATATGAATGTCTTTCTTATTAAATTATTCTATTAAAAATAATAAAATTTTCAAATGACCAGCTACCTGAAAGCAGCCTGGCAAATCTCTATGGCTCTAGTAGGGGAGTACGGAAAAGGGAATTATCTGTATGATTTAGGGGCTGGGTAGTCATTGGCATCTTCTATAATATTGTAGGTTAAATGTATTGTCTTAGATTTATATGTCTCTAATTTCAAGCAATGACTATGCAGTTATCTAGATGAGTGACCTTTGGTTAATTGTTCCACTTTTCTGAACTTCAACGTCTTCAATCATAATATAGGGAAATAACTAATTAGTAAGATATCTGAGAACAAAAATGAGGTGATAAAAGTGAAACATTTGCACTGGTGCCTACTGTCTATTCAGTGTTGAATCCAATCAAGAGTAACTATTATCGTCATCACTATAATTTTATTAGATTGAAAGGGAGTATACTGTGAGTTAGCAAATATATTTGTGAGAAGAGCTATTTTAAATATAAAATCCTCACTTGAGGACCCTATGTCTCAGTTGGACGTATAAAGCACATCTTGATGCCAAGAATGAAGAAGCCATGGGAGTTTTTCAGTAGGCCATTTCATCTGTCCAGGGCACGAAAGTGAGAATCAGACTGTCAAGAATGCACATGGAGGGCACCTGGGTGACTCAGTTGGTGAAGCGTCTGACTTTCGCTCAAGTCATGATCTCAGGGTTCTTGAGTTTGAGCCCCAGATCATACTTTCTGCTGTCACCATGGAGCTTGCTTGGGATCTTTTGTTCCCCTCTCTCTCTCTCTCTCTCTCTCTCTCTCTTTCTCTCTCTCTCTCTGCCCCTCCCCCACCTATGCGTGCATATGCCTGCTCACTCTCTCTCTCTCTCAAAAATAAATAAAATAAAATAAAATAAGATAAAATAAAATAAACATTAAAATAAATGCACATGGAAATCAAAAAGCAGAGAAACTGAAAGGATTTTAAAAGATGCAGAATTGGGGACTAGGTGGCTCAGTCAGTTGAGCATCCAACTTGGGCTCAGATCATGTTCTCACAGTTTGTGAGTTCAAGTCCCACATAGGGCTTTCTGCTGTCAGCACAGAGCCCACTTTGGATCCTCTGTCCCTTTCTCTCTCTTTACCTCCCCTGCTTCACATGCTCTCTTTCAAAAATAAAAATATTTACAATTACATAATTGAATATATGTATGGGGTTTAGAAAGACAGAATCAGGTGTAGGAAGATGAAACTAAAATAATGAGAAGAGGAAGACAAGGAGGAGGGCTTTATCCTTCATTTTATTGTCAGCATGTCTGGGTGAATTGTTAATTACATTTTGGATATTGTACTAGTTTCTCATTGCTACTGTAAAATATTGGCAAGACTGATGTCTAAAAACAACAAAGATTTACCATTTTATATTTCTAGGTGTCAGAAGTCCTCAGTAGGTCTCAATGGGCTCAAATCAAAGCATTGGCAGGTCTAGGTTCCTTCCAGAGGCCCTCAGGGAGAACCTATTTCTTGTTTTTTCCAGTTTCTGTGGGCTGTACACATTATTTGGCTCATGACCTCTGCCTTATTCAGAGACAGGAATTGCTAATTAGTTTTTTTTTTTACATAGCATTTCTGACACTGATACTGCTGACTCCCTCTGCCTCATAAGGACTCATGATTACATTGAGTCCACCCAGATAATCAAGAATAATCTCCTTATTTTAATGTCTCCTGATTAGCAACCTCAATTCCATTTCCAACCTTAATTTCCTTTGCCATATAACATAATGAATTCACAGATTGCAGGATTAAGTTATAGATATGTTTGGGGAGTCATTGTGCTGCCTAAAAAAGGCATGCTATATATAAAGCTCTTACATTAAAAACAACATTAATTTAAAAGATGCTCGTGGTGAAAATAGCAACTAGAGTCAGG
The DNA here is from genome assembly GCF_018350175.1 of Felis catus. Taxonomy (NCBI): domain Eukaryota; kingdom Metazoa; phylum Chordata; class Mammalia; order Carnivora; family Felidae; genus Felis; species Felis catus. The sequence goes on along the minus strand of NC_058368.1, from coordinate 62,740,396 downwards.
AGGGGAAAAAATAATATGGGCAGAGAATGAGGGATGAAAATGATAAGTGCTGGAGTCCCCAGACCTCTCTAATAAGCCTCATTGTTTTATAAGGAAGAAAGAAAGAAAGACAGAAAGAAAGAAAGAAAGAAAGAAAGAAAGAAAGAAAGAAAGAAAGAGGAAAAGGAAGAAGTAGGGAGGGAGGGAGGAAGGAAGAAAGGAAGGAAGGATCAGATGATTATCTCAGGGACAAATATATCCAATAATTTCCATATAAGTAGAATGTTAAGCTTTATAGTGACTTAAAAGCTGCTAAACATAAGAGTATTATAGTCTCATTTCTAAAAGTATACCTAAGACATAGTAATACCACCAATAAATCAAATAACCTGTAATGAAAAATGAGCCATTTCAAACTTGCTAGGTCTACAAAACTTTGAAAGTTTTACATTTACATTAAATTCTGCAAAATGATTCTATAGGATAAATGCAAATAACTTCACGCTTTATAATAACAGACACTTAATTTTAGGACGTTTCATGGAACTATAGATGTTGGAAAGTTAAAAAGTCTCTGTCTCTATTTATTAATCATTATTTATTTTAATTCCTAGCTCTACAAAGAGTATAATTTCAAATACCAAGACTTAGAACTCTGGGATAGGAAATGTATATGTTTACTTTTTTGTACTATGTGTTTTAATGGCATCATTTAAACTCTAATTATGCATGAAATTATATTGGATTTCTCACTAAATGCAAAGGAAGAAATGTTTTCACGATTCATTCTTTGATAAACATTTCTAAAACTGTATTGCTGATACAGCTCATCAACTAAACCTTATGAGAAATGAAATGTATGGGAGGAAAACACTAATTAGGGAGATTTTCTTTCCCAAATACACATGTGGAACTCCTATTAATGTCAATCACAAGGAGATGTCTTTCTGATGAATACCCCTAGGTAACAACACATCTCCCCTTGTCTTTCCAATTATAAACACAACATCTTTTTTAATTGTTAACAAGTTGCATTACATTCTAAATCTAAAACTTTGGTTTCCTCAAAAAGAGTATATGATTTAAGCTGAAGTATATTCAGATGATATTTATGTTATGAAATGTAGTTTCCAAAAGTGATTTTGAATTAATTTGTTTTATACTGGTTTTATATTCACTAAACTGAATCGTTTCTATAACTGAACTTTCCACTGAATATTAGCCAAGATTTACCATTAGTTTCATGGGAAAATAGCTTACTTGATTCTTTATGTGTTATTTTTAAGTGATTATGTTTGAACTGAGCACTACAATGTAGACTACACAGGTGTTCTCCATAATCTATAAACACCACAGTGCGCTAATTTAATATATAATTTACTAAATATTTAGAGATTTCACCATGCTGTGGTAATGTGTAAAATCGTTCTCAATACTACACAATATATGAATGCATACTGTTATTCTTGCTCAGGACAAAAAAGAAAAGAAAGAGCAAAAAAGAAGCAGTGTGTGTTCCACCAAAAATACACATAACTCTGCTTATCAGCTAATCCTTAAAATGTATGTAAAAATATATAAAAATTATATCAAAAATATTATTTCTCCACAGGTAGTAAAAATTACTTCCAATAATTCAGATAGACTGTGTTGTGTATCACATGGCATATTAGTCAGGGTTCCCCAGCGAAACAAAACTAATATTTTAACATATACTTATATAAATATGAATATACATATAAATATAAATATATATCTTATTATATAGGCTGAGAAGTTCTACAGTCTGTCATCTGCAAGCTGGAGAAACAGGGACAACAGTATAAAATTCAGTCTGGGTCTGAAGTCCTGCCAGAGGCTCCTATGGTGAGGGCAGGAGAAAATGGATGGATGTCACAGATAAATAAGGCATAGAGAGACTGTTCTTCTTTGACCTTCTTGCTCTCTTCAGGGTCCCCCTGGATTAGATGGCGTGCACTCACATTGGTGAGTGTATATCTTCATTACTCAGTCTACTGATTCGGATGCTAGTCTATTCTGGAAACACCCTCACAGATACACCCAAAAATAATGTTTGCCAGCTCTCTAGGCACCCTTTATCCCAGTTAAGGTGACACATAAAATTAACTATCACACATGGTGACTCCGAAATATTATAGGCTCAAAAATTCCAGGGCATATGCACTAATCAGGATATGTTTATGGTTTATATTGATTATAGGGATGATGGCAAAGATGGACTATATTCACCATTGAAAGAGATGAGCTCTAGAGTCAAACTATTAGAATTAAAACTTATTTCCAAATATCTTCCAAGCATAAGCCATATTACACTCTTTCACATCCTTTTTATAAATCCCAGAGTTAAATTATTCAACAAAGTAATTAAGAGCATTGTGCAAATATTTTATCTTAATTCTTTCTACCTCACCAATATGCACTTAACAAATTGGGTATCTTTACAGTTGACTTTTCAAAAGAGGTTAAGTGGTTTAAAAAGTGATTGGATGGATTTTTGGTTTTAGTTCCAAGGTGTAAAGATCTTGGAAGTTATCATTCCCATCTTCACAACATGAAAAATTTGGACTACTGACCTATCAGAGAACTTTCCTTTTAGAGAACTGAATTTGCAGGACAAAATATGACATCAAAATCTGGAGACAGAAAAAAAAAAATTCTGGAGACAGGAAAATCCAGAGAGTCATAACCAAGATCTGCTTCCCTGGAGCACAAGCTGCTGGAGCTATACATTTGTAGAGACATGTAAATGGAAACTTTGGCAAGTTGCTGGAGGCTTTGTGAAGACTAGCCTGAGAATGAGAAACTACAGGGGCTATAATCTTAGGAAGCATCTTACACTTTCATGGGTTTTATCTCTAGGAACCCCATCAGGATCCCATACTTAAGAGCCAAGAAATATCCCCTGGTGACTCTGGAAATTTAGGGGAGGAGTAATCTTTGTAAAATAGGACCAGGACCTACTCTACAACAAAAGTCTGCATTCCAGGAGGGACAACTTCACCTGAAACTTGTTTCAGAGCTCTGGGGGAAGGGCATTCCTCTCATTTGGTTAAAAGTAATGAAATGGAGGAAAAGTTTACAAGTTAACATCAGCTGGAGAAATTTCAGAAAAGGCTGACTTTAGAATAAGGAAAATTATCAGAAATTAAAAATGTACTACATAATGATAAGGTTGTCAATACTACAAGAAGTTATACCAATCTTAAATCTGTATGCACCTAACAACAGAGGATCACAGTGAACAAGGCAAAAACTGATAAAACTACAAGAAGAATAAACAAATATATTATTATACTTGGAGACTTCAATACCTTCTGTAATTGGTAGATCAAACAGCATAAAATCAGTAAGGATATAGTTGACCTGAACAGCAGTATCAACCAACTTGATATAATTAAAATTACACAACATATTATCTAACAACTGCAGAAAATAAGTTACTTTCAAACATGTAGGGAATATTCACTAAGATAGAACTTATTTTGACCATAACGACTTAACAAATTTGAAGTAAAAATTTACAAATGCATTTTCAGACAGCAATAGAATTATCTAGCAGTCAACAGAAAGGTAGCTAGAAAACCCCAAAATATTTGGCAATTTACACATTGAAAAATAGCACATGGGCCAAAGAAAATGTCTGAAAAGAAATTTAAAACATTTTGAACTAAATTAAAATGCAATGTATAATACTATGCAATAGCAAAGGCAGAAAGGCAGTGCTGGGAAATTTATAATGTTAAATACATATATTAGAAGTGAGAAAGATATAAGATCATTAACTTCAGCTTCCCTGATGGGAAATTAGAGACAGAAGAGAAATTTAAGCCAAAAACAGATAAAGAAAGGAAAGAATAAAACTTAGAGCGGAAACCAATAAAACTGAAAATAGGAATACAATAGAAAATATCAACAAACCCAAAAGCTGTTTGTTTGAAAAGATCAGTAAAACTGATAATCTTCTAGCCAAGCTATCCAACAAAGGCACAACTCTTAATATCAGAAAAGAATGAATAATCATCACTACTGATCCCATGAACAGAAAAAAAAACAGTAATAAAGAGATCCAATGAATATTTGTATGCCCACAGTTAAATAATTTAGATAAAGTGGAACAATTTCTTGATGGACATAAACTACCAAAACTCATACAAGGATGAACAGGTTACCTAAATAGCCCTATATTTATGAAAGATGTTTAATCAATAATTATTTTTAAAAAATAGTAAATAAACTTTCAAAAAATTAGTCAACTGGTCCATACAATTTCACTAGTGAGTTCATTGAAGAAAAAAATTATATCAATTCTCCACAAAATAGAAGCAGATAGAAGTCTTCCTAATACATTATATGAGGCCAGCATTACCAAACACTAAAACCGGATAAAGACATTACAAAATTGGAACACTGTAGAGCAGTATCTCTCGTGAACATAAGCTCAAAGATCCTCAACAAATTATTAGCATATTGAATTAAAAATGTATAAAGACGGGCTGCTAGGTGGCTTCAGCATCTGAATCTTGATTTCTGCTCTGGTCATGATCTCACAGTTCATAAGCCCCACATCAGACTCTATGCTGACAGCATGGGACCTGCTTGGGATTCTCTTTCTCCTTCTCTCTCTGTCCCTCCACTGCTCTCGTACATGCTCTCTCTCTCTCTCTTTCTTTCAAAATAAGTAAATAAACTTATAATACAAATAAAAATGGGGGTGCCTGGGTGCCTCAGTATGTTGAGCATCCGGCTTCAGCTCAGGTCAAGATCTCATGGTTCGTGAGTTTGAGCCCTGTGTCCAGCTCTGTGCTGACAGCTCAGAGCCTGGATCCTGCTTCAGATTCTGTGTCTCCCTCTCTCTGTGCCCCTCCTGAGCTCATGCTCTGTCTCCCTCTCTCTCAAAAATAAGTAAACATAAAAAAAATTAAAAAAGAAATAAAAATGTATAAAGAGAAGTATACACAATGAAGAAGGATTTTATTCCAAGTATTCAAGGCTGATTCAACATTCAAAAATCAATCAATGTAATCAACCACATGCAAAGACTAAAGAAGAATCTACTGATCACATCAATGAACACAGAAAAAGCATTTGACAAAACCTAATATCCATTCATGCTTAAAATTTTCCTCAAACTAGGAAAGAAAGGGAACTCCCTCAATTTGCCAAAGAACAGCTAAAAACAAAACAAAACTATAGCTAACTTCATAGGTAATTGTGAGAGATAGACAATTTCTCCTTATATCAGAAACAATTCAAGTATGTCCAATCTCATCGCTTCTACCAGATATCCTACTGGAATTCTTAGCTGGTACAATAGGGCAACAACATAAAAAGGAAATGGAGGTATACAGATTAGGAAAGAAAAAAATAAAATTATCCCTATTTGCAGATCACATAATTGCCTATCTAGAAAATCAAAGAGAATAAACAACAACAAAAGCTCTATAAATAATAGATTGCAGAATACAGAGTTAATGTACAAAATCAACTGTTTTCCTATATACCGGCAATAACTAATTGAGATTTGAAAAAAAAATACTTCATTAAAATAGCAGCCTTAAAAATGACAGTTAAGTATTGATCTCACAAGATATGTGTAGGATCTGTACATGAAAAGCTGTAAAACACTGATGGAAAATTACCAAAGAAGATCTAAATAAATCAGGAGATATTCTTCATCCATTGGAAGACTCACTATTGTTAAGATGTTGATTCTTCCTAAACGGTGCTGAACAAGCAGATATCTGTATGAAAAAAAAAAATCTTGGCACAGACTTTAGATCTTTCAAAAATACTAACTCAAAATGGATTATAGACCTAGATGTAAAATTCACATTTATGAAAATTCTTTAAAAAATAGGAAACAATCTACATTACCTTGAGTTTGGTCATAATTCCAACAGCATAATCCATGAAGGAAACATTGATAGCCTGGATTTTATTAAAATTTTAAACTTCTGCTCTGTAAAATGTGCCATTAAGAGAATCGAAAAACAAGCCACAAACTGCAAGAAAATATTATGAGATAGATGTCTAATAAAGGATATGTATCCATAAGATTCAAAGAATTTGTAAAAAACCCCAAACAATACTAACACAAACATCCTAATTAAATTTACTATCCTAACACAGGAAGCTGATAATTGAGCTTAATGGATGTTGAATATATGAAGACTCTCTGCACTACCTTCACAGTAACTCTGTAAATCTATAAATTTTTCTAAATTTTTTAAAGTTAATTACAAAATAAAGTAATCCAAGAGTTTGAAGGACAGTTAAGAAGAACCATCCACTCCCTCTAACTTCTCACTCATTATGGTGGAAGAATTGGGTCTGCCACACAGCAGAGATGGAGAAAGAAGATGGCACTACCCAAGCAGTCAAAAGAAGACAGAGCAAACAGCTTTGCCATGATTGACCCAGAGCTGCACTTCAAACACTTACATGAGTCTATGTAGTGACACAGAGCCATAAAATATCCATAGCTATAGACATGGAGACTGATGAAGATTTCTGGGTCTCTGAAGTGAAGATTCTGAAGCTCAGAGTGGAGCAATCAAGACTAGATCAGATTCAGATCTTAGCTCTGAATAAATGTGTTTTGTTCTAAGCAGGCCACCTATTGACTATAATATGTAAACACAACAGTAAACTATGGGTTAAACATATAGAGAGAGGCGCCTGGGTGGTTCAGTCAGTTACGCATCAGACTTTTGATTTTGGCTCAGGTCATGATCTCATGGTTTTGTGGGTTTGAGTCCCATGTTGGGTTCTGCACTGACAGTGTGGATCCTGCTTGGGATTTGCTGTCTCCCTCTCTCCCTGCCCCTCCTCCACTTGTGCTGTCTCTGTCTCTCTTGAAATAAATAAACTTAAAAAAAAAAAAATATATATATATATATATAGAGAGAGAGAGAGAGAGAGAGAGGGAATTAGCTAGGAAGGATACTTCATAAATATTGATTGCATGAATCAACAGATATCCTGAATTATGTATCTAGTTTGACAATACTATCCACAAATCAGTGGGAAGACACTAATGAAAAGACATTAACTTAAATGTCTTTCAACTTAGAAAAATTTTGTGTTTTAAATGATTTTCCCTAGGTAGCACATTTGTAACTGGGTAAAGGAAGACTAAGCATAAGAGAAAAACCAAAAGGCTGTTTGCACTCAAGAAAAATTAAGGCATGGGTGATGATACTAAAAGCAGAAATGGGGAAGATGGGCAAGGAGAAAATAATGGACAGCATTCAGTAACTTGGTAAATACAGAGAGTACAGAGTGAGGGAAGTCGTGAAATTAAGCGACCAATTTTCTGTCCTTAACTGTCTTCTGACAGGCCTTCCATGCAGAAAGCAGTGCTGGTGCATCACAAATCAGATATTTAAATTATGTTATGTTTTGGACTTAATGAGATTGGTCCAGAGGGAAATTCAGGCGATCTTTATGTTGTGACAAAGTGTTCATTAGCCATGGTAATAGCTGATTTTAGAGATCATTTGTTTTCTGTGAAAAGGAAAAAAAATATATATACACAATGTGTTTAAGTGGTTGTGCTGATGTTCCGTTTTGACAATAATTACTAAACAATTGTGAAGGGAAATTGGTCATTCATAACTTGTAATGACAAATCTTAATCCTGTAGTAACTGCAAATGTACTCCATTACATGTGTAGTTGGCAGTAATCTGTAGCCAAGCACTCGTCCAGAAAGACAACAGTTGAGGACAAAACTCTCATTTCCTAGATGTATAATGTTCCTTGAAATAAATAGCCTAATAACTCTAGTTATCGAACTATACATTCTTTTATAACAGTATTAATATGCATTTCTTTACAAGGTCCACATTTATATTCAACTATCTGAAAAGACTAGGCAGTTGGCTTAATGAAATTCTTGTTGTTTATATCGAGGTTAAAGATATGCACTGCTTTGTGTCTGAGTTTGGTTCTATATCATCTTTTGTTGCCAATGTTGTACCTTTAAACCAGTGCCATGTAATAAAGGCTTCATGAATATTAAACTCATTCCCCACAACAAAGTGGTCTAGTCACACACAAACTGTTACAGGTCAGTGTTATGACCAACTTCATGAACACAAGAAAATTGCTGCAGGGATGAGAAACACTTCCAGAAACAGGAAAATTAGTGAATATTTCTGGTGGACACCATTTAGTCATGATTGGTCAGTTCTCTTTCTCTCAAGTCTAGCAAGTCTAATATGTTCCAGGTAACTATAGTACCAGAAATTTTCTTAAACAGGTTTTTTGTTTTCCTTTATGATTATAGATGCCTAAACACACATTTTTATACTTTTTATGTTTTTAAGCCATTTTCACAATAACAAATTTGAATGTAGACTATAAATATATGTTAGAAAAGGCTAAAATTCCTTTGATTTCCATCCCTAATAGGATCCCTTGCCTACTTACCCAGAGATAATCACATTTATTATTTTGATGCTAGATCAAAATCTTTTCAGATTTCATTCTAAAGTTTTAAACACAGATACACAAATACTTGCTAAAGTTTATGTGTGTGTGTGTGTGTGTGTATCTAACTAAATATTTAGAAAGTGTTTACAAAGTGTGTGTGTGCATAACCTGGTAATGCCCTTATAACACACTCTGGAAATAGAAGTGTTTGTGTGCAAAAGAGACCTGTATGAGAATGTCATTGCTGTAGAATTTGCATAATAGCAATTAGAAGTTGGAAATAACCTTAATGCTTATGATTAAAGGGATGGCTGAAATAGTCAAGTATTTATGGATATATCTACATTATGAAATAGTATGTGGAAATTCATATTTAACAATTATTTAAAGAAAATAGAGTTTTTGTATATGTGCAAACATGGAAAACTATATGGATGCAAATTTTACAAAGGGATACTTGTTCATGATTGGATAAAAAGTTTGTATGGAGGCAATGACTGTACAGTGGCAAATGAGGCTACATAGGAAGCTCCTGTCAAAAAATGACATACTTAGTACTTTTGTTAAGCATTTTGGGACTCTCCCTTTCTGTTATTGCATAACAATAAAAATAGAAATTATTACATAATTGCAAGGTGAATGGAAGTTTACATGTCAATTAAAATATATAAATTGGATATCTCAGATATATGTGAGTTGGGGATGACATGTAATTGATAAGATGTTAATATCTATATGTTTATGTGACTTTGAATTTAACATGTGATTTCTGGACCAAGGCAGATATCAGTTCAGCAGTAACTTCATCAGCCATGCATATGATGAAATATTCACATTTTGGTAAATATGACAGGGGATTTAATACTTGAGGGCAGGATGTGTTCTCATGATAGTTCAAATAATAGAGTGAAATATGATTAATTAGAAATTTTACCGGAAGTTTTAAGCCAAATAAATAAAGACTTCTAGTTATCTAGTTTGGAGAGGAAGGATAAAGCTTTATTTGCAAATGACATGATCTGGTTGTTAGAAAATTCCAAAGGAACATACACACACACACACCTACTAAAACTAATAACTGAGTAAAGCAAGGTCACAGAGGAAATCACCTTTATGGATTGGAAAACTCATTATTATAAAAATGGCAATTCCCAAATTGATCTATAGATTCAACACATTCTTTCTGAAAATTCCAGCAGAATTTTCGTAAAAATTGTCAAGCCTCTCTTAAAATGTATATAGTAATTCCAATGACTAAAAATACCCCAAATTATTTTGAAAAACATGAACAAAGTTAAATGATCTATATTACCCAATTTCAAAATTTACTATGAAGCTACAGTAGCAACATAATATAGTGTTTCTCCAAAGATAGATGTGTAGCCAGTGAAAGAGAATTGACAATTCGGAAATTATTCCTTACATTTGACAATGGTGCCAAGACAATCTGGTGGCAAAGGGATAGGTGGTTTGTGTTTGTTGTTGCTGTTATTGTTTTGCAAATGATGTTGGGAGGACTGGATATGCATATGCAAAGAAGTGAACTAAGACCTTGGTCTCACATCCAAAAAAGGAATTCAAAATGGATCCTAGAATTAAATATATGATCCAAACTATAAAACTTCTGGAAGAAAATTTAGAATAAAACCTTTGTGACCAGGGGTAACAAAGAGTTCTTAACTACAACACCAGAGTCCAATACAGGAAAAAAAAAAAAAGATAAATTGTACTATCTCAATATTAAAACCTTTGTACTTCAAAAGACACCAATAAGAAAGTGAAGTGACAAACAACAGATTGGGAGCAAATATTTGCAGATTATATAACTGATAGAGAACTTGTATTAATATATATAGAACTCTTATAACTCTGTAATAAAAAAAAAACATCCCAATGAAGCATTTGGCAAAACATTTGTATAGACATATCATTAAGGAAAATATTCAAATGGCCAATATGCATGTGAGAACATACTCAATATCATTAGTGATTAGGAAAATGCAAATTAAAACCACAATGAGATTTCACTTCATACCTGGTAGAATGGCTAATCAAAAAGATGGACAGTAACAAGTATTGGTAATGATGTAGAGAAATGGAAATGGCCGTTGCTGGTGGGAATGTAAAATGGTACCAAATATTGGAAAATAGTTTGTCAGCCTCTTAAACAGCTAAACATGAATTGAACATACAGTTCAGCAATTCCACTCTGTTTTTTTAAATTAAAGCACCATATTATAGGGGCACCTGGGTGACTCAGTCGGTTAAGCATCCGACTTCAGCTCAGGTCATGATCTTGGTTCCTGAGTTTGAGCCCCACATCAGGCTCTGTGCCCACAGCTCAGAGCCTGGGATCTGCTTCAGATTCTGTCTCCCTCTCGCTTCCCCTCCCCTGCTCCACTCTGTCTCACTCTCTAAATAAATAAATAAATAAATAAGTAAATAAATAAATTTAAAAAGCATTTTATGAAAAAAAATATAAGCAAATATTATAAATGTCTTCCATAGAGAAGATCTCCACTCCTCATCTTCTTTACCAGTTATCATTATTCAGAATGGATTTTTATTTCTTATTGCTGAGATATTTCTGAATAAGCTATTGGTATCTTTATTCATTGATTTTTCCAATTCTAGATGAAAGTTAAACCTTTTTACTTATCTTCCTTTTGTCTCAATATTCACTTTGCCATCCATGCAGTTATTTGTTATGTTATTTTTGATTTTTCATTTCCTTTATCTGTCTTCTGAAGCACCACTGTAGAAGTATTCATATTCCAGTCCCTTCTTCCAACTCTCCTACTGTTTTGTGCCTCCTGATGGGCAGCTACACCATTACTTTTACATTATCAAGATGCATCTATGTTGATATTCTCATTGGTAATTCTAGTTACATTTTTATTTTTTTATCATTGCTTGGTTCTAAAATTGTAAATCTTTGTTTTAAACAGAGTTTGAAACTATGTAATTTATTTTGTATTTATTCATTTATTGCTGTAAAATCAAATGTTTTATGATTCCATTTCCTCCTCTGCTTTACCTGGATATTAGAATTAAGATAATTGTGCCTCTCATGAAGATGGTGCATGCCATCAAAGTCACATGGATTTACTTGATCTTCAGTGCTCAAATTGTGTTCCAAAATGATTTGTTTCATATTTGAAACCTATAATTCTGGTAGATAATTGTTTTTTGTTTTGACTTTGTCTTATTTTCTCTTTTCCCTTTAATAATAGAAGAATAGTGAATTTTCACATTATTTATAATTATTCAGGCTTCCAAAAATAACCATCAATCAACATTTATCCCAAGGAATATTTCTCCTAGAATTCTTTTGACTACTCCCCAAAATAGAGCACTTGTTGCCCAGGCTTCTTTTAGCTCTGCCAGCCTGAGATGTTCTCTGGGCTTAGAGTCTCTGTTTCGTGAGCCCCAGGACTTCCTCATTCTGAGACCTCTCTATTTATTGCAGCTTTTTCTCAAGCAACTTTCACAGCAAATTGCATGGAAGAAAAAGATCTTAGTAATTGAATATTTGAAAGTGTATTTATTTTCTTTCACTGATAAAAATATTTCTGAACATGTAATTCCAGTTTCTAAAGATGTCCCTTCAGATATTTGAAGCACTTGTCTGACATCTTTTAGAGTTTCATGATGCTAATTAGAAGGTGCATGCCATCTGTTCACAGTCTCTTTGTAGGTAATCTCTTTCCTTTCTCCCTCCATGTTTTTATGATTTTTATCTTATTCTTAAAGCACAGACATTTTACAAGCATGTGTCTATAAGGAGGTTTTTTTTTAAGTCATGTTTTTAACTCCACAGACCTTTTCAGTATGAAAACCCATACATTTCTTAAACTTTAGACTTCCTTCTTAGAATTTTTTAATTGTTTTCTTTACTTCTTCATCCCACAAAACATCAACCCAGTAGTTCTAATCCTGTTTTGAGAAATTTTGTTAGAGTAATACTGGACTTTTAGGAGTGATCTAGCATATTTCTTCATGCTATCTCTCTTAAACTGCAAATCTAACTCACTACCCTACTCTCAATTGATGACTTGGCTTGGCATTTCATTGAATACAGTGAAGCAATCAGGAAAAAAAAAATTCCATAAACTGCCACCTCCAGTTCTACCCACTTACTAGCATATATCATTGATGTCTCTCCTATTATAATAATTAAGTCTGTGTACTCCAATTCAGGGTGACCTTGTGCATTACATCCCCCTTCTCCTCCTCAAATACTGTAGTAGGTTTCATTGCTTCGTGCCGTGATTTCTTTCTGAAGTTGAAGCACTTTTTCATTAGTCGCTTGTAATTTTGGTGGCTGACTTCCCTTATCTGTTTCTGTCCAGTGTTTAGGCTCTGCTGAAGAGAGCTGTCTTACCCAAAGCTGTACCCTCTTTCCAGGACAGCCAGCTTCCAGTGACTGGTGAGTAAAGGGTATAAAATTGTTGCTCCCTCACTCGAATTTAGCACAGATTGAGAGGTCCTTGTTGGACTGGCCTTGTCCAGTCCTGCATCTTTTGCGCTCTTACAGACAGGGTTGGCAATGTAATTTTCAGAGCCCAGTGCAATTTGAAATTGTAGAGCCCTTTGTTCAAAAATGATTAACAATTCCAAATGGTGAGAGTAGAGCATAAAATTAAGAGCGGGGCCCTTCTGAGCATGAGGCTCTGTACAATTGCACACAGGTCACCTTCCCACGAAGCCCACCCTGCCCGCAGGACCTCATCCTCAGAACACTCCCCAAAAAATACAATATAAATATGAATGAAAATACATATTTTGGTGTCTGTTTCTCAGAGACACCAATGTGCAATAAGTACCTATATCCAGTATTTCTTTTTTTTTCTTTTTATTTAGAATCAAGTTAGTAATATACAGTGTAGTCTGGGCTTCAGGAGTAGAACTCAGTGATTCATCTCTTACATATGACACCCAGTGGTCACCTGGAAGAGTGCCCTCCTTAATGCCCATCACCCATTTAACCCATTCCCCCACCCAACCCTCTCCAGCAACCCTCAGTTTGTTCTCTGTATTTAAGAGTCTCTTATGGTTTGCCTCTCTCTCTCTCCAGTATTTCTCTTTAATATCTTCTGCCTATGAAAATTGTCCTTTCCTGGGGTGTTGGTGTGGCTCAGTTGGTTAGGCATCCGATTTTGGTTCAGGTCATGATCTTGCAGTTCATGAGTTCGAACCCTGCATTGGGCTCTGTGCTGACAGTTCAGAGCCTGGAGCCTCCTTCAGATTCTGTGTCTCCCTCTTTCACTGCCCCTCCCCTGCTCACTCTGTGTCTCTCTCTCTTTCAAAAATAAACATTAGAAAATTGTCTTTTTCTCTTTACTACATTATTTTTATGAGCAAATAAATAAGGTGTCCTTTATATCATCCTAAAAACAAAGAAAGCTTATCGAAGCGGATATTATGCTTACGTCTATAATTCTCCTATTCCTCATAATTACTTAAGTTAGTTTTTTTTTTCTGCCACTATTAACCAAAATGACTCTTCTCAAGGTCACCAATGATATAAAAGATCATCTGGTGTCCACCCTCAGTTTCCATTTTCTTTGACTTAGCAGTAACAATGACATATTTGATCAATTTCTTCCCCTTGGAAGACTTTATTTTTTGTTATTTCTAGGACCACATTCAAGCTATTTTCTCCCTTTTCTGCACTTGTTTTTAGCCTCCTTTCACTGTTCTTTATAATGTTCTCAGCTTCTAAATGTTTGAGTGCCTCAGGGCTCGGTCTTGGATTTCTTTTTTTATATTCACATCATTCCCTTTGTGAACATCCAGTTCCATGATTGAAGTAACTTCATTAAAAAAAAAAAAAAGTCCCTAACTTAAATCTGCAGCAGGACTTCTCCTTTTAATTCTTGTTACTACTATGCATTAATCATATAAATCCTGCTGTTTTTCTGAATAAGGTAGTCATAACATCTACAAGTAATGATAATTTTTTCTTTTCTTTTAATACTTACAGCTATTTTTCCCCTGAGAGCATTGACTAAAACCACAATGGTTTTAATCATTGATTAAATGGTTGTAATCATTGATATCTTATTCCTGATTTTGAAGATAATATTTCTAATCTTTCTCCATTAAGTATAATGTATTATCTTCTGTTTAGTGTAGAATAGTGATAACTTAAACAAAGAACAAAAATGAAAGAAAGTAAAATAAGTTATTAGGAAAATATGTATCTGATATCATAAGTAACGTTAAAATGTAAGAGACCATTGGTCACAATGGGTTGTCCAGAATCGGCTGTACACCTTATAGAACATATAATTGATAGGATTTGCTGATGAAACAATTACATGTAGTAAGAGAAAGGGGGAAAGACTGAGACAACTCCAAAGTTCATTGCCTCAAGAATTGTATTAATGGAACAGTCATTTACTAATATAAGTACTATAGATTGACCATGTTTGAAATGGGGAATATTAGGGAGCATCATATTAGACTTGGCACTTTTGAGATGTCAAGTATTTACCATCTCATTAGTGAATGATGAGTAAGAAATGGAATACAGCACTCTGACATTTGCCCCTTCTGTTTCTTAGACCAGTTTGAAGTACCTGCAGAGTGAAGGGTTAGAAGTAGAATCTGAGACAAGTATTTTTCAAGAGGAAGTTCAGCCTCAGAGAAGAGGGGAAAAGAAAGAAAATTAACACTATTGAAAGCTAAAACAAAGCCCTAGGAAAAAAATGTGTTGTATTGGCATAAGAAAAGATAGATAACTCAACAGAACAAAATGGAGTCTTTAGGGACAGACAGGGTAACAAGCATGTGAAGAGACACACAAACTCATTAGTAATTAATGGCATGAAAATTGTCACTGTACACCTGTTAAACTGTTCATAATTGGAAATCTAGACAATGCTAGGTGTTAGTAAAATGTAAACATTTTAAACATGGATGCTGAGCATACAAACTACTACAGGCATGCTGCAGAGCAACTTGATGCAAACTCACTCAAATTAAGTGTTTACATATTTTTGACTTTTCCCAGTGAGAGTCTCACATATGTCTAAGAAGAGAACTGAGCAGGGATGTGGGGAGTTGTAGGCAAGCTGGGTGTCCATCAGTGGGGTGGGGTAGAATGGGAAGCTTGCATATCTCACATAGATGATGTTCACAAGCTTAACCACCACAGAGTGTCCTTTGGTCTTCCCTGGAACATGCAGAGGTAGGCAGTTGCAAGCAATTGCCGCAAGGCCCTTGTGTGTGCCAGAGAGATGCCTTATTTTGCAGAAAGCAGTTTCTTATGCATCACGCTGGTTCTAGTAATGGATAGAGTATACTCCCTTGCCATTGCCCATCAGGTGCATCTACAGACCATAAAATCACCTAACAATAGTCAAGAATTTGATCCTCCATGACTGAGTGACCCACTGCTTGTCGTCTAGCATCTGGTCCCTCTAGTTCAGTGACACCTATGGGCCAGAAATAACAGACACACGGCTGATTTTGCTTATGCTGTGCCTATTTGGGCCTACTGTGTCTTCTCTTTGCCGGGACAAATCTATGGCACACTTGGCAGGCCCTCCAAATGGCTGCAGTATCCCATAGAGATTGTTAGATTTTTTGACAGATGGTGAACAGGTAAAAAATGGTGGAAGCCCATAAAAAAGTACTACAAAGCAATTAGATGCCATTTGTTACATATACACAGAAAACATGAATGGATTTTAAAATGCAGAGTCTTGGGTAAAAATAAGCAAAAAACCAAAATGAAGTCAAAGCAGAGTAATATTTTCTTAAATTAATATGTATATAAACAAATGGGAGTAAAAATAGGGATTTGCAGTAGTAATTAAATAAAATGAGAGGAGCCCAGCACAAATTCTGATGATAGTGCATATAGCTTTAGAATTTGATTAACTCTGTTTTCTGTATCTAAAATTTAAGAACCAAAATGAAATACAAACACTGACAAAAACAAAAATTGAGAAATTGCTGTCTGTAAGATCAGGGCCTAGAGCATGAAATAAATACAGTTACTAGACAGAAAGTCTTTGTAGTGCTTTCTTTAGGGAAAATAAAATCAATTTCTGGTGTTATGCTCAGTAGCCATGCATTTATCCGCAACCCCAAGCATTAAAGTTGTCAGAAATTAGATATTTTAGTTTACAGGTTGAGTTACCCTGTAGGTTAATGGACAGGTTAGTTGATTCCTGGGATCTCTGGTGACCAATTACTCTTTGGAAAGAAGATTTCTTCTCTTTGTAAAACCTTGAAATGCAATATACATGCTATTCTCATCTTCCTTTACCATTGGGTTATTTACCTAAAAGCTTTATAATAGAGCCTACGTGGAGGGATTCTAATATGATTAACCCTTCCAAGAAAGCTGTTCTCGGTTAAGTCCAGTCTGGATTTCTGTCTTGGATGATGCTGTATATTAATTGGCATTTAACTGCTACAGGAGATCAAAAACCCAAATTTAATCTGTGTAAGCAGAACCTACTGGTAACACAACTAGAAAGATCAGAAAATATTTAATTTATTCATCTAAGGGAAGATTGACCTGAAAGGACTTTAAGAAACTTAAGCAATGAAAGTACTGTGTTTTTGTGAAAAAAAGTGAGATTTTCTTTCAAAAGATGAGGTTTAAGTTCTGAGACTGTAATTCAGAAGTTGTTTCAATTGGTTTGAATTTGAGCAAGTAGATTTCACCTCTTAGAATGTTAGTTTCCTCAACTTTGAGAGAGAGATGATAACATGAATCACAGGGCTATTCTAGACCACAAATGAGAAAATATATTAAAGATTTTGTTCATGAACTGGAAAATTTTTACAGAATACATATATGTATAATATATGAAGATACCTATTACATGTGTGCATGTAGTAGAGCAATGAAATAAAAATAATCACTTTGGAAGAACAATTCATCTTTTACAAAACCAAATTCTGAGGTTGGCTAAATACAAACAAATGTATAGAGCACTAAATAAAGCAGTGTTTTGCCTTTACACAGAAAATGTGTATAGGCAAATAAGCAGGAAGTGATTTTCTATTGTGTGAAATTTTCAGTAAGTCCAGAATTTAATTTTGTCTATCTTCTGAGATTTCAGAGGACAAATGTTGGGTGGGATAAAGTGGCATGGTTCCTTTCAGCACAAATAAGCAAGGCTATTTTCAAAAATGAGTGTCTAGTCATTGAATTGTCCTATAAAATACGAAAATGTTTGGGCTTGTCTTCTGGATTAAACACATGCAGTCATTGAACTTATATCTACTAGAAGCAAGAGTTTTGCTCATCCCTTATCCCACTGATAAGAGTATAAATCTCTTGTGGTATTTTCTTTATTTCCACTCAATTGGTCTATTTTTCTTCTTTATACATTCATAGAGAACAAAAATAATCCTCTCTACCTGTCATTTAAGCAGATCAATGAAAGAGCCCTGAGGCACCCGCATGGCTCAGTTCATTAAGCATCTAACTCTTGATTTCAGATCAGATCATGATCTCAAGTGTGTGGGTTTGACCTCCAGTCAAGCTCTGAGCTGACAGTGCAGAGCCTGCTTGGGATTCTCTCTCTTCCTCTCTCTCTGCCCCGCCCCCATCAAAATAAATAAATTAATAAATAAAAACTAAAAAAAAAAAAAAAGAAAGAAAGAAAGAAAGAAAAGAAAAACAGATCAATGAAAGGGTCCAGTGGATGTACCATATAAAGTATTAAAAATGGCAAAAAAAAAAAAAAAAAAAAAAAAAAGCTTTTTTAAAGTTGGGCTGTGTGTGTGTGTGTGTGTGTGTGTGTGTGTGTGTGTATACTTAGGCTACATGTTTGAAACATACCTTGTCCTTTCCTGATCTCACATGAACCACTTGAGAAACTTCTGGCCCATTCCTGAGATCAGAAATGCCAAAAATGTCAGGGAGGGGAAACAGAAGATTCTGCAAAGTCAAACAATTTGATGGGTAAAGAGATAAGATTCAAAATGAGAAAAAGCAAGTTCCTTAACAAAAGCAATAGGGGCACCAAAGGGAGAGAAATAGTTTTAGAGCTCACTTCATGAGGGGGAACCAAGTCCACTTACAACATATTGGCTAGGGATCCCAATTCAAATTACTTAAAATTAAAGTATATTAATTTAACAGGAATTTGAACCATGATTTTTTTATGTTTAGATTTTTTCATTCTCATTATTTCCATGCAGTGCTGCCATAGCTATTAGTATTTAAAAATCCTTAATAAATCTATAAATTACTGAAAGTCTCACAATATCATAAATATTTCAGTTTAGATGTGTTATCTTTTACAAGAAGGACAGTGGCATGACATTTGCTTACACTTATCTCTTGGACTGTTTTTTATTGCCCTTGGAGTGTGAGGGATTAGAGACAGAATCTGATGAAACTAGGTGTGTGTGGCACTTCTGGTCACTCTGTGCCGAAACACCTCTTCTGAGGAGGATCTGGGGGTAACACATGCCCTAGCTGTGGGGAGGCACTCTCTGCTCTCCACGAGATCTTGTGCTGGTCCTCAGAATGCCCAAGCCTGTAAACCTCCAGATGTGGTGTGTTTGTCTAGAACATTGGCATTCTCGTAAGGAATTGTAGAAGAAGTAAAGCTTCTCTGAGGTCTTTGTTACCTGTCCTTGTGCCGAGGAGGGAATCTGCTTAGGCAGCAGCCTAGCCTGAAAGAATGTGTGAACATTTCTTTGAGAGGAACAAAATTGCAAATTCACTTCCCATTCACCCTAATATCAAGCTTTCAAGGTATTTTATGTGTGTGAGTGTTTAACATGTGAGGCATGCCTGAATATATGGACAATGCTTTTATCTGTGAGCCCTTGCTTCTATAGCAAGCCTCCTTAATGCTCATGTTGCTACATGTTCTATGTCCATCTGGGTATCATGAAACCTGCAGAATGCACCACCACTCCACAGCCAAGATGCTGCTCACAAACTTCTAGTTTTGATCGAAAGCTTCCTAATTTGATCCCTCTGGTATCTTTCACCTTGCGCCCCTGCCCAGTCGCTCCATTGCGTACCTTTAGTCATGCCATTTGATTGCCAGAATGTTGCCTTAGCTTCCCCTCACCATGATATTTATTAAGATCTCAGTCCTTTGGTCATTCTTTCCACTTTTATAGCCTCTAGTAAAGTCATGTTAAATGTAGTTAGTCTACTGGGGTGCCTGAGTGGCTCATTTGGTTAAGCGTCTGACTTCGGCTTAGGTCATGATCTCACAGTTTGTGGATTTGAGCCCCGTGTCAGGCTCTGTGTTGACAGCTCAGAGCCTGGAGCCTGCTTAAAAAATTAAAAAAAAAAATGTAGTTTATTACGAGTTCACCTTAGCCTTCACATAGCAGTATATTTTAAGAATTTTTTAGTAAAATTTTCGTACAATTGTGGGAGTAACCACAGGCTTCGCTCACCAAATATTGGCCAATCTTGAGTGGAGAGGGCAAAGGTATTAGTAGTCTCAGTCCAAGTCAGATTGCATTTTAGCTTCCTGTCTCTGGTTCTGGATCCTAGGGTAGCACTGTCTATTTCTGGATCTTATAATTGTACAAATGAGAGCAGTTACTTTCCAGTATCAGTAGTTCACTGACCATAATGTGTTGTCAGTGTAGACTCAGAGAAATTTCTGCTCTGAACGGGGAAAAGGATATTTGCAATACTCTGAAAAATGAGAAAGCTCTCCTCTCATTTCTATATACTCAACTTTCACCCAACTGATTCTTACTTCTTGTTACCACTGAGAGAACATCACACTTTCTTCAGTCTCTTCCATCTCTGTTCCAGCTCTTCTTTTATCTATCTTCAATCCTAGTTGTGAAGATAGCTTGTCTTTAGTGCCATCCAAGAGTTTATTCCCTATAAATCTTGTAATGATTGCATTGGATTTACAGAGGTTGCCTCTTCCAGGGAATATATTTCATTTGAGTTAAAGCAATAGAGTGACACCAAACCTGTGGATGAGATACTTGGGGGGATAGTCTCACAATTTATTATCTACAAAAAAGGCCCTGTGCATAGAAACATTGTGTGTGGAGAGGATGGGAAGTGGTGAAGAAGTAATATGGAAGCTTTGGAAAGGAAGGAGGGGTGGTGGAAGGGAGTCAGGCTGGTTTCTGTGATTGTTTAAAGTGACTTCCAAAGGTAGTCGGTGCTTCTATGTGTATAAATGGAGAGGGAACAGGAAGGGCTATACAAACATTAGCTTTGTCTTTAGCGTTGTCCAATTGTATTCTATTCAGCCTTTCTGAAAAATTTGACTAACTGCATATTGGATGCTAAAAAATGAAACCTATAAGAAATGAAGTTAGTAAAGTTCATGGATAAGTATATTCGACAGATATTATAATTCTGTTTGTTCCCAATCCACTCTTGAAAACTGTTCAGAAAATTCTTGAATAATTTACATTATATAATGAATGATTTCTCAATAATGAGATTGTCCACATTATGTGTTTATTGCCTTTTATTCTTATTGTTGTGTTGGATAGGATTCAAGTATTCAATTATAAAGATTATGTTGGAAATGTTAATTTTTAATTTAAAAGTCTATAAGCCAAATATTCATATTGGTATGGCTGCTTGTTTTACTTTGGTCAAGATCTGATACATTTAGATTAATGATTTTTAAGATATCAGGCAGCATGCATTTATATCGATGAGTTCTATTATAAAGTTTTAATTTTTTTTCAGACAGGATAGTCTTAGACATTGTACATTCTAATGTTATCTATTCACTTAGAGATTTTTATTTGGATGCAAATATTAATATTAAAACATAAACACAAAATACACAGCTATTATTCATGTATGTTGCTTATACTAGAACATCAGCATTATAATATAAAAATCATTGAGGAAATAAAAAAGGAAGAAATATAGAAATTCATCTTTTATTATTGAATTTACTAAAGTACAATGTATATATAATCATCCAAATATGATCTTATCTTTTTTTACATTTTCTTATGGGCTTAATATATTAAGCTTAGTTTTCGGGGCACCTGGGTGGCTCAGTTGGTTAGGCGACCAACTTTGGCTCAGGTCATGATCTTGCAGTTTGTGAGTTCCAGCCCCGCGTCAGGCTCTGTGCTGACAGCTCAGAGCCTGGAGCCTGCTTCGGATTCTGTGTCTCCCCCCTCTCTGCCCCCTCCCCTGCTCACACCCTGTGTCTCTCTGTCTCTCAGTAATAAATAAACATTAACAAAATTAAAAATATGTACATATATTAAGCTTAGTTTTAATTTCTGTAAATGGAAGCTTTCACATCTATAAAAGAGCTCTTCCCAAGTAAATCTTGACTCACCCAAAACATCTGGAGACTAGATAGTCCCAAACAACAGACTCTAATGGTCACAGTAAACATAAAGTTTCCAGGGATGCTGCCTTCAAACATAGCCAGCCAGTCATAAACTCCCTTAACCCGCCTCATCCTTCCTTCCTGTGGAAACCACAATCAAGGTGCTTGCCCACAGCTTTATTTTCACTGCCTCCTGACTGATCACATGCTTTTCTGAGTGGCCCTGTGTGGCATACTATGCTCTCCTCAGGAAACGGTGAGTATAACAAAACTGTAAAACTCTTTATTTCCTCCATCTTGATCTTCATCTGGCCTCACCATCTCTCATTCAAGGTAATATGGTTCAAACACAACCACAAGATCTAACTGTCATTTGGAAAGATATGCATTTAAGTGGTCATATATAAATAAAATTAAAATTAAATGAATGATATATGGAATTATACTACTTTTCTGAAAAGGTAATGAAAATTGCTTGCCCTTTCTTTGGAGTAAATTAGTAGAGTCTAATAAAAACAAGTGGAGTTCAAAATGGTTTTTATTTCTACTGGCAATGACTTCTGTGTGTACTACTTCCTGTGGAGCATGTGAGGCATAGTAAATGGAAGGAAAAGAATTTGTATAATTATGAGATTTATTTCTTCACAATTTAAACAATGAGAACAAATTATACTTTCTAAATTCCAGGAAAGAATTAAAAGGAAAGAGAGTACTGAGAAAATCCATAAGGGCATTTTAGGTGCTAGTGCTATTACTTTAATCAAATTGACATTGTATGCTCAGTCTGTCTCCACTGGTAATATATAACTGTGCTGATCCTTGTATTATAATAAATTTATTGGTATTAAGAAACTATTGAAAATACAAAAATAATTAAAATGCCAAAGCCACATCTATTATTATAACTCAGCTTAGAAAATTGTGAAAGCCTATCATATTAAATTGGATAGTGGCACACGATGGAATGTTGTCCAAGGCAATTTTTACGGAAAAAGATGGGTTAGCTGGCATGAATATCCTATAATTTTTAATTAATTGACAGCTTTGCATAAGAGGTTAAAAAGAGTATCAGTGAAAAAATTATACAAGGTTCTTCCTGTGTCTCAAAATTTTGAGCTACTAAGCAGTAGGTAAGGATTAAGGACTGTACTATTCTAAAGAACCATCTCAAGACATCTTGTTGAAGACCCCACATAGATATTAAAGTTGAGAAGATCCTGATGATATGTCATTCCTACTTTTTAAAGTCATTTTTGCTTTTATTTTATCTTATTTTTACTATAATGCATTTTTAAAGTTTATTTATTTATTTTGAGATAAAGGGGGTTTAGGGGCAGAGAGAGAGAGAGAATCTCAAGCAGGCTCTGCACTGTAGTGCAGAGCTCAAAGTGGGGCTTGAGCTAATGAGCTGTGAGATGATGACCTGAGCCGAAATCAAGATTCAAGATGGATAATTAACTGAACCACCCAGGCACTCCACAGAGTGTATTTATTTTTAATAAATATTAAATTTACTTCTACATATGACAATAACTTGCACAGGAAACTAATTCTCTGTAATCCCTTATTTTCATGTTTCCCTTTATTTTTAAGTTATAATTAATATACACTAAAGTTCATAATTTTTAGTATATAGCTCTGCAAAAATTAACAAATGCTATTAAGTGAAACCACCACTCTAATCAAGATACAGAACAGTTTCAGGGCACCTGGGTGGCACAGTCAGTTAAGCAACCACACTTGATTTCATCTTAGGTCATGATCTCATGGTCCATGGGATTGAACCCCTGCTTTGGACTCTGCCTCTCTCTTTTTCTGCCCCTCCTCTGCCCTCTCTCTCTCTCAAAATAAATAATTAAAAAAAAAGATATAGAATAGTTCCATCAGTACCAAAAATTCTTCTGTGGTTCTTTGTTGCCAATTTCTTCTGCCTACTCTTAACCCTAGAAATTGCTAACCTGCTTTCAGTACTACTATTTGACCTCATAGACAATGTCACATAATCAGAGTGATACAGTATGTAGCCTGTGACTCTCATTTTCCAAATTTAGCATAATTGATTTGAGATTTGTAGTAAACTATAAAATGGTCCTCCAAAGCTATTGACACTCCCATTCCTTGAGCCTATGATTATGTTTTCTTAAGTGACAGAAGAGATCCTACAGAAGGAATTAATGTTGCTAATAAGTTGACTTAATTTTGATGAAGTCCAATTTACCATTTTTTATTTTATGTATCATATTTTTAATGTCATACTGAAGAGATATTACCTTAACCCAAAGTCACAAAGATATTGTTCTGAATTCTTCAAGCTTTATGGTATATCACATTCAGGCCTATAATTAATTTCTGAGTTAATTTTTAGTATGATGCCAGATATGGATGAAGGTTATTATTGTTGTTGTTGTTGTTGTTGTTGTTGTTGTTGTTGCATTAGTGTGGAATTCTAATTATACCAAAACAATTTGTGGAAATGCAACCTTTTTTGGTTGAGAGTTAGGTATCACGTCATCCACAGATACAACTAGATAACACTCACATCAGTGTAAATAACCCAGAAAATGACCCAAAGACTGGCAGAACAGACTCTCCACAGTAAATGTGAGAAGAAGTGACATCAAAGAGGATAGGAAGGGCAGAGATGCAGTCAGTAGCTAAAGGACCCATGAAACTGTCTGCAATACAAAGGGACTCTGCAGGCATGGATACGGGAGAGAAACAGACTATCACACCAGGGACCCCACACAGGGGAGATGAATCCCCATACCATTTAGCTTTGAAAATATGAGAGGTTGAATTTCTTGAATTCTTATAATCAGTGGGACTTAACACCCGGAACTTTAAACATCAGCAGGATTAGCTCTAGGAAAGCCAGGAGGAGAGGAAACTGAGTCCCCACCCTTAGGAAGGACAAAAAACAGTCCTGTGGAGATACAACATAGAGACAGTGGTTGAAAAACACCTGGAGTATACAGGAGGTATTTTTGTTTACTAATCTCAGAGCTTGTGCTGAGGAGGCAGGGAACCTTGGGTGACTTCTTCAGGAGCAAAGGAGCTGGTGGGCATCATTTCTCTCCACGACCCTCCATAATAGACACATGGACACCTGCAGGAACCAATGTGGCCCAAAAATTCACTACCTAACTTGCTAACAGTGCATTCCACACCCATGTTTCCTTGCAGACATGGCTTCTCCAATCAGGCCTGGGTTTCAGTTCTTCTCTCACAACAGACCCACAGAAACCTTGATAACACTCCCCACCCTGCCTCTGAATTCTACCTCCTACAATACTCTTGGTCAGAGCCCACCCAAAGAGGTGTCATAAGGCTGGCAGTGTGTAAGCAATCAGCCCCAACAGGAGCCTGCACAACTCCAAAGTGACTCCTGCCTTTGGGAGAAAGAATGATAACCACACACACCAGTCTGACTTGGACCTAACAGAGGGCTGGGAGCAGACATCTGGTCTGAGCTTCTCAGGCAATAAAACAAGGAAAATACCTTGCAATTCAGTGCTACTACTTTTTTGACAAATGTCTGGTGTGTCTCAACTCAAATACAAGGCAGCCCCAGACTGGCTCTTAACAACACAGGGACCAAACCCTGCCCAAAATAGACAAAGAGAACCATTGCAGACAACTGGACTGAAGAAAAATACAGCTCAGCCACAACAGCAGGGCACATGCAACCCACAGAGGAGAGGAGACATCACTGAAGCAGCAGGTTCTGGAGAATAGGGAACGTTGCACTGTAGGAACATTGCACTGTAGGACCTTTGCATCATAAGGCTACTACTTTCAAAAAGAGGACATATAACTGACTTTCCTAACACATAGAAACAGACACTGAAAGTCAGACAAAATGAGGAGATAGAGGAGTATGTCCCAAATGAAAGAACAGGACAATATCACAGCAAGAGATCTAAATGAAACAGACATAAGTAATATGCCTAACAAAGAATTTAAGCTAATGGTCATATAAAGATACTCACTGGACTTAAAACTAGTGGAGGAACTCAGTGAAGCCCTTAAAAGAGATAGAAAACATAAAAAAATCAATTAGAGAAGAATTTGATAACTAAAATTAGTAATACACTAGATGAAATAAAGTAGAGGAAGTAGAAGAACAGATCAGCAACCTGGAGGACAGAGTAGTGGAAAGCAATCCAGCTGAACAAAGAGAGAAAAAAAATAATAAAAAAAATGAAAATAAACTTAGGGAAATGAGTGACACCATTAAGCCTAATAACACTTGTATTATAGAGATCCCAGAAAGAGAAGAGAGTCAAAAGAGGGCAGAAAATTTATTTGAAGAAATAATAGCTGAAAACTTCCCCAATCTAGAGAATAAAACATAAATCCAGATCCAGGAGGCACAGAAATCTTCCAAAAAATCAACTCAAGGGGGTCTACACCAAGACTTATAGTAATTAAAATGGCAAAAAGTAATGATAAAGAGAGAATTTTAAAAGCAGCAAGAGAAAAGAAATAGTTATATACAAGGGAAATGCCATAAGGTTGTCAGGAAATTTTTCAGCTGAAACTTTATGGGCCAGAAGGGAGTGGCATGATATATTCAAAGTGCTGAATGGAAAAACAAAAAAACTATAGCTAAGCATACTCTATCCAGTGAGTCTATCATTCAGAATAAGAGGAGAGATAAAGAATTTCCCCAACAAAAGAAGTTAAAGGAATTCATTAGCACTAAACCACACCTATAAGAAATGATAAAGAGGATTCTTTGAGTGGAAAGGAAAGACCATAAGTAGGAATAAGAAAAGTAGGAAGCACAGAAATAGTAAAAATAAGTATATCTATAAAAATCAGTCAAGAGACTCACAGAATAAAAGGTTGTAGAGTATGATACCATATACCTAAAATGTTGGGGGGAGAGATATAAAGAATGGGTTCAAATTTAAGCAATTATCAACTTAATATAAACTACTATATGCAGAAGATGTTGTATACAAACCTAATGGTAACCACAAATCAAAAACCAGTAATAGATATACAAATAAGAAAGAGAAAGGAATGCAAGTATATCACCAAACAAAGCCAACAAACCATGAGAGAAAAGAGGAGTAAGGAACAGACAAATATACAAAAGCAACCATAAAACAAGTAACAAAATGGCAATAGGTATATATCTATCAATAATTACTTTGAATGCAAAAAGGACTAAATGCTCCAATCAAAAGACATAACGTGATGGGATGGATAAAAAAAAAAAATGCACCTATATGCTGCCTACAAGAGACTCAGTTTAGAGCTAAAGACACATGGAGATTGAATATAAAGGCTGGAAAAGCATTTATCATGTAGATGGAAGTTTAAAGAAAGCCAGGTTAGCAATACTTTTATTGGACAAAATAGATTTTAAAACAGACCATAACAAGGGACCAAAAAGGACCGTATATAACCACAAAGGGAAGAATTCAACAAGAAGATATAATAATTGCAAATATTTATGCATCCAACCTGGGAGAACCCAAATATATAAATCAGCTAATAAATATAAAGGTAGTAATTGATAGTAATTCAATAATAGTAGGGGACTTTGATACCCCACTGACATCAGTGGATAGATCTTCAAATAGAAAATCACAAGGAAACAATGGCTTTGAATGGCACACCAGACCAGATGAATTTAGCAGATATATCCAGAGCTTTCCATCCTAGAACAGCATAATACATATTCTTTTCAAGTACACATGGAATATTCTGCAGAATAGATCACATATCAGGACATAAAACAAGTCTCAACAAATTCAAAAAGATCAAAGTCATACCATACATCTTTTCCAACCACAGTGCTCTGAAAGTAGAAATCAACTATAAGAAAAATATGAAAAGAACACAAATACATGGAGTTTAAAAAACATGTCACTAAACAATAAGTGGTTCAACCAAGAAATCAAAGAGTAAGTTAAAAATACAAGGAGACAAATGAAACACAATGGTCCAAAATCTTTGGGATGCAGCAATACAGGCCTACATCACAAAGTGAGTAAAATCTCAGATAAACAACTAAAGGAGCTAGAAAATGAACAAACAAACCAAAAACCAGTAAACAGAGGAAATAATAATGATTAGAGCTGAAATAAACAAAATAGAAATTAAACAACAAAAAAATAACAGATAAATGAAACCATTATCTGGCTCTTTGAAAAGGTCAACAAAATTGACACACCTTTAGCAAGACTCATCAGAAATAAAAAAGGAGGACACATATAAACAAAATTAGAAATTAAAGAGGAGAAATAAATGTACCACAGAAATACAAAAGATTATAAGAGATATTATGAAAATTATATGCCAACATATTGGACAACCTAGAAGAAATGGATAAATTCTAGAAAAATATCAACTCCCAAAATGGAATTGGGAAGAAATAAAAAAAAAATTGACCAGACTGATTATCAGCAATGAACTTTAATTAATAATAAAAAACTCCCTGAAAACAAAAGTCCAGGACCAGATGGCTTCACAGATTAAAGGGTTAATACACATTGTTCTCAAAATATCCTCAAAAACAGAAAGGAAGAAAACTTCCAAATTCATTTTATGAAGCCAGCATTACCCTGATACCAAAACTAGATAAAGACACTACACACATAAAAAAGAGAATTATAGGCCAATATCTCTCATGAACATATATGCAAAAACCCTCAACAAAACATTGGCAAATTTAATCCAAAAACACATTAACAAAATCACTTACCATGATCAAATGGGATTTATTCATGGGATGCAAGTGTGGTTCAATATTTACAACTCAATCAACACATCACATCAGTAAGAGAAAGTATAAAAACCATATGATCATTTCACTAGAGGTAGAAAAACATTTTATAAATTTCAACATTCATTCATGATAGTCACTCTCAAAAAAGTAGATTTAGAGGGAATATACCTCAATATAATGATAGCCATATATTAAAAACCCATAGCTAACATCATAAACAGTGGTGAAAAACTGAGAGCTTCCCCACAAGGTCAGGAATAAGACAAGGATGTCCACTTTCACCACTTTTATTCAACATAGTACTGGAAGTCCTAATCACAGCAATCTGACAACAAAAAGAAATAAAAAGCATCCAAATTGGTAAGGAAGAATTAAAACTCTCACTATTTGTAGATGACATGATTCCATAGATAGAAAACTTAAAGACTCCACCAAAAAAGTACCAGAACTGATAAATGAATTCAGTGGTGTCACAAGATACAAAATCAGTATACAAAATCCATTTCATTTCTATACACTAATAATGAAATATCAGAAAGAGAAATTAAGAAAACAGTCACACTTATAATTGTACCAAAAATAATAAAATACCTGGGAATAAACTTAAAGATCTGTAATCCAAAAAATATAAACCATGGATGAAAGAAGTTGAAGATGACACAAGCATATGGAAAAATACTCCATGCTAATGGATTGGAAGAAAAAATATTGTTAAAATGTCTATACTATCCAAAGAAATCTACAGATTTAATGAAGTCCCTATCAAAATACCAACAGCATTTATCATAGAACTGGAACAAACAATCCTAAAATTTGCATGGTACCACAAAAGATCCCAAATAACCAAAACAATTGAAAAAGAAAAAACAAAGCTGGGGGTATCACAATCTCCGTTTTCAAGATATAGTACAAAGCTGTAGTAATTAAAACAGTATATATTGTCACAAAATAGACACAGAGATCAATAGTACAGAACAGAGACACAGAAACAAACCCATGATTATATGGTCAATTAATCTTTGACAAAGGAGACAATTTCTTCAAAAATTTTTGTTGAGCAAACTGGACAGCAATATACAAAAGAATGAAATTGGACCACTTTTTTCCACCATACACAAAAATAAATTCAAAATGGATTAAAGATCTAAATGTGAGACCTAAAACTATAAAAATTCTAGAAGAGAGCACAGGCAGTAGTTTCTCTGACATTGGCCATAGCACTATTTTTCTAGATAGGTCCCCTAAGGCAAGGGAAACAAAAACAAGAATGAACTATTGGGACTACATCAAAATAAAAAACTTCTGCATAGCAAAAGAAACAGCCAACAAAATCAAAAGACAGTCTATTGAATGTGAGAAGATATTTGCAAATCACATATCTGACATATCTGATAAAGGGATAGTATACAAAATACGTAAAGAACTTATAAAACTTGGGGCACCTGAGTGATTAATTGGTTGAGTGTCTGACTACAGCTCAGGTCATGATCTCATAGTTACCATTGGGCTCTCTGCTATCAGCCTGGAGCCTGCTTCAGATCCTTTATCCCCCTCTCTCTCTGCACCTCCCTTGAACCTGGTCTTCTTTTTTTCTTTCATCAGTGTTGAGTAGTTTTCTGCATACAGTTCTTCTGTATATTTTATTGATGAATATCTAATATTTCATGTTTCTTGGTGATATGGCAAGTGGTCTTTAGTTTTAAAGTTGAATTTCCTATTGTCCATTACTAGTGTTTAGAAATACAATTGATTTTTACATTTGCATTGTATTGATAGTAACCTTGCATCCTACAACTTTGTTAAAATCACTTATTAGTTCTATTAGCTTTTCTGTAGCTACTAATAAATTCTTTACATAGACAATCATGTGGTTTGCAAATAGAATCAGTTTTATCTCTTTCCTTCCAATCTCATGTTGTTTATTTCTGTTTCTTGCATTATTGCCTCAGCTCAGTTAGTTTCTTCACATTCATGTGTTGATAATCACTCTGCTGAAAAGGACCTTCTGAAGACCTCTGGAGATCTCTTCCTGTGCAAGTCTTTTCACTCTGGAGCCTTGCCCTGTGGATTGAGTTGTCTTAGCCTCTTTCAACCCTCAACTCAGGGATACCCTGGCTTTGCCTTATTCTGCCTTTTCCTCTAGGCATTAAGCTGGGGGCATTCATGTTTCCCATCTCTTAGGGATCACTGCTCCTGTGCTTATTTAATTTATTTATTTTGGGGTGCCTGGGTGGCTTAGCCAGTCAAGTGACTGACTTGGTTTTGGCTCATGTCATGATCTCACTGTTTGTGAGTTCAAGCCCTGGGGTCGGGCTCTGTGTCAACGGCATGGAGTCTGCTTGGGATTCTCTCTCTCCCTCTCTCTCTCTGCCCCTTCCCTGCTCATTCTGTCTCTCTCAAAATAAATAAATAAACTTAAAAACCTAAGTTGATTTTTTAGATTTATTTTTGAATTTAAGGGTAGATGGTAAATATGATACTTGTTACTTCATTTTGGGTGGAAGCTGAATTGACTACCTCTTCTTATATTCTTGATATTGATTGAATATGACCAAATAAACTGAAAATGACAATGATAAAAATAATTCAACTTCCTATTTATTACATGCCAGAAACATCAAGGAATTTCTACTATAGTACATTCAGTACTATACTGAAGGAAAATGATAAAAGCCTAACTCACAATTCACTTCTATGAGAAAATAGCATAGCATTATAATTAAGAGAAAAAACTTGAAATACCTG
This sequence comes from Felis catus, assembly GCF_018350175.1. Classification (NCBI taxonomy): domain Eukaryota; kingdom Metazoa; phylum Chordata; class Mammalia; order Carnivora; family Felidae; genus Felis; species Felis catus. The sequence goes on along the minus strand of NC_058368.1, from coordinate 62,709,194 downwards.
GTTTTGAGTTCTCTCAAAAGTAGTCCATGACATATAATCCTCAGAGCTAGTAATTTATTGGAGAGTCAATCTCATAGTGTGGAGGGAAGAGTGGCATGAGTTAGACACAGAAGGAAGAAAACCCAAAATGAAACCTTACAGAATGACTACCAAAATCATTCCTAACAGGTTGGAAGTAGGGACATTAATTGATCAACTCCCTCTTCCCCTTTGTTAAAAATTGTACCTGGGTTGGGGCACCTGGGTTGCTCAGTCGGTTAAGCATCCAACTTATGATCTCACAGGTCATGATCTCACATTTGTGGGTCTGAGCGCCACATCGAGCCCTGTGCTGACAACTAGGAGTCTGGAACCTGCTTCTGAATCTGTGTCTCCCTCTCTATGTCCCTCCCCTCCCTGCTCACGTGCTCTCTCTCTCTCTCTCAAAAATAAATAAACATTAAATTTTTTTTAAAAAAGAGAATTGCCCCTGGGAGTGTTAACTTTGCATTTTGAAGGACTTAGTACCGTTCTTTAAATTGTAGAGAAAAATCTGAGGCCAAAAAATTGAGAGACACTGTGTAGGGTACTTGAGCTAGGATGTGAGGTAGACTTTCAAAGCTATTTCCTCAGTTATACTCAAATTTTATTAATTTGAAGTGTTGTGACATAGGACATAAAAGGTGTTTGTTGCAAATCTAAATCTCATCCACAGTTGCATATAATCCAGGGTAGACAAAAGTTCAAACAGGAAATAGGTGACCTAAAACTGTTTTTGGCCCCACAGATTAATTACAGCCACTTGACCTTGTGCTTGAGACACCTAAGGAAAAGGTGAGCAAGCAAACAGGAAAACAGGTTATTGGAATTTACAAAATACTCTTCAATGACACTGAAAGTTAGAGAACTAGAAAGGAGATCAGATAGTACCATATTTCTCTCTTATAATGGAACTGGGGTCAAACACAAAGCAAGACACAGAATTGTTTCCTTGGTATACAAAGACAGTCAGAGAAATATTGAATAACATATAAAGAGCAAAAATCAAGTCTATTTGCATCACCAAATGACAAAAGGACAGATGACTAGAATTAGAAAATTACAAGCAGTAAAGGTTTTCATCTAGTAACTCTATACAACAGGTATTTTTCATGTGCTGGAGTATACACATAGTGAATTTGTGTACTAATGAGCAATACAGGCTATATACACACATGCACACACACACACAAATGGCTAATTTAATTACAAAATAAATTTCAACATGGAAATTTAAAAGGTATAATATAAAGCAAAAATATTATAATTATGGGTCTCAATTTCTAGACTATATTAGAAAATAAATTTGGGAAGGATATGTAATGAGGAATAAAACAGTGAATTCAATGTAGTTGAATAATTAATAAAAATACATAACACTTGAATCACAAAAGTAAATATGCAGATGTAAAAACCCAGGGATAGGAAATTAAAGGGATGATGAAATGTATGCCACACAGTTTCTGCATTAAAACAAGGCAGGAAAGATTAACATACACAAGTAGAAGGAGATAAGTAAAACATTATGTGAACATGTAGGGATCTTTCTTATTAATATTTTAAATTTCATTGGAAAAATTGGCAGGCATAAGCCGTTCTGAACAAAAGAATTTAGCATTAAAGGCTGTAAATAATAATTACCAGAAATGAAGGAGAAAATGAAAGAAACAAAACATAATCATAGACTATGGTATGCCAGTCTAAGTCTGCAGCATGTCAAATAATTAAAAATTAATTATATAATCACAAATAAAGTTAGTACCTATGATCAAATAATAACAGACAACTATTTTTCTGTATCTTCCATGTGCCAAATAAAATTTTGAGGCAGAAAGAAAATCTGTCATTTAATTACAGATTATGTATCTCTCCTTTATTATCATATTTTATCAAATAGGGAGTTTATGTCTTTCTTGGGTACTCTACATGATAAGACCAACTTTTTTGGAAGCATCCCTGAGCTTAAATAGATTATTAAAAGCAAAAACACTATGTATACAAAGCTGAAGACATTTTTTTGAAGCATGAGAAACAGCAAAGATAAATGTTATGATAAGAAGAGTCAGTATTTTGATCTTGAGTCTTCCTCATGTTAAACAAAGGGAAAATACGATTTTTTTTGAAAAGCTAATATTTTGATGTTTATGAGAGCCAACATTTTCTTATATTTATCATGCATTACACATTTAGTCCTCTCAGCAACTGTAAGAGATAAGTATAATATCATTCCTATTTCATAGATGGGAAAACTGATGCACAAAGAGATTAATTGGCCTGCCAATTTCATATAGCTAGCAAAGGGCAGTAGTAGACTTGAAACTCAGACTCCAGACCTTTGGCATGTACTCATAACAAATCTACTGGAATTGACACTTCTCATGTAATATAAAAAAATGCAATTTTAGAAAAAAAAGTCAAAATAAATCTGTGTAAATTTCAAGTCTATAAATTAGATTATCAAAGTACAGACAATTAATCTATCTGCCATATTTGTCTTGATTTTGGCTTCTAATTTTAAGAGGTTAAAGGTTGTTTTTCAGTAAGTCCATAATAAAATTTGTTAAGATATTTCTGCTTTCATAATAATGTGTGTGTGTGGTGGCAATTTCCTTTCTTATTTTTTGGCAATTTACTTTTTTAATGCTATTAACTAAAATTAGATCTTTGCCTCCCCTGAGTGTGACTGATGCTCTGGTTTCTCAAATACTTACTCTTCTATAGGAATGAAGGTGCATTTAAATCACTTACCATCTGTGACCACACTAACTTATTACTAATGTATTACTTATTGCATTCCAATAGTAGTGGGTCTGAATTAACACTCCTCCATTTCTCTCTATGGAATAGTTCATGTATTATAAATTTGTTCTACCTAAGAGTGACTGAAGATTCTAAAAACAAGGAGCATATTTTTAAAAACTATGTGGGAGATGAATGTTTAAACTCAATATTATTTTCCAAAGTGGTGTCAATTCTGTCTCTGCTGATGTTTTTAATTGAGAAAAGGCCGGAATTTCAATGAGTATAAGGCAATATGGCCAGTTGAAGACTATCAAAACTGGGTGTTCCTTCCCTCTGGTGATCGAAAGCCCTTTGTATCCCTGTGAAAAAGATGCTGTGATCATATGGACAGCAGTGTCTTTGGTTAAGATTGTTTGTGCATCTCAATAAGGAGGAAAGGTGTGAGGGGTTATAGTTTTTGCTTAGCTGAGAATCCTTGAAAGATAAATTCACCAAACTTCAGATGTTAGATCATGATAATTACATCACTTTTACCATGTCTTCTCCAAAAAGACGCACTGTCCCTTTGGGATAGTGTAAATAAAACTTCCTTGATCTTCCATAGCTAGATCAAGGCCAATTTCTCATTCACTCTGTACTATGACCCCACATTGAACCTCTTTCTTGTGAATTTAGATTCTCAGGCTGCTTTCCTCATTCTTTAAAACTACACTCTCTAGTCCTGATCCTGGTGTTGGCCTAGTCCTAAAAATCAGAAAATTATAGTTCAGTGCCAGTGATGGACTGTTGTCTTACCTGATTCAAACAGCTTTGGCAAAAGTTGTATATTAGAAAGAGCTCAGGCTGCTAGTTTCAGCAGTCAGTTCTTTCAACTAAAATTTATTTGTCTAACAAGTTAATAGTTGTTTGCATTTAGATTGGAGTGATTGCTTGAAATGTGGTTCATGAATAAAGAAGAATTCTCCAGAAATAATTGAAAAATTCTCCTGGTTAAATTTTGTGTTATTTAAAATCTTCTTTTAGTACCCTATAACAGCATGGAACCAGTACGAGCATTTTGTTGCATTCAGAGCTTTAGAGCGATTTCTCTCTGCTTAAAGAATTGAATTCACTTTTTAGGTTGCCTATTGACAGTGTTCAAGCTCATCACTCGTTTAGCCCCTTGTGCCCCATAGCTGGGAAAACTGAGTAGACAGTCTGGACACTTATTTTGGTGCAAGCAAGAAATTTAAACCATGCAAGCCATGGCCCCATGAAAGGAAATCCTTGCTCCAACCCCACGGAAGAATAAATCCCAACTCGAGTCACCTCTTCTTGTTCTCTCAAACCATTTTAAGACCTACTTGGAAGCCCTTGTTGCCCCTCCAGAAAGCCTTATTAGATGAATAATGAAGCTTACCTTTATCATGCACGTTTGGAGTTATCAGTCTTGACATTTGAACCATATTTTCAACGGGCTTTCATTCCATCTCCCCCTCCCACATCCCTCTCCATCAGGAAAGAAGGACACTTCAGCAAAGGGGCTGCCATCCCATTCTGATACTCAGAATGGGTCTCAGGGCCACCCCCCACTATATGTCTGCTTATATAGTAGAAATTGTTTTTTACTAAATCTAATTCACTTCACTAAATAATATCTCCTTAAACTTGTTTTCTTTCTCTTATCAGGACATACACTATGAAAATCCTGGTCATATTTGATAATTGTTTAACTTTTAATCTGTATGTAACTCCAGAGACTTGAGTATAGATCAATCATCAGTATGAAGGTACTTAGGGAGGGCTAAGAGAAATTATTTTCTATGATTATCTAACACCTATTGGTACCTCTGCTCCTCATCACAACCAAACTCATCAAATGGAAATTTGCACTCACTGTCTTTACATATTCAGTTCTTAATCACTTGGTCTGTCATTTGCTCCAGTGCTCCCTGATTTTACCCTCACCAACTCCACTGAACTATGGTAAGTTCCCCACATGTGCATGCAGTTCCTTTTCTGTTCAATACAACTCTTCCTCTCCCAGCTCATCCTTTTGGCCCCTGTGACTCCTGATTATCCCATGCCTCAGCTTTCTATGACCTTGTCCCCAGAATTGACACTATTGGAGCCCTTCCTTTTGCTTCCATAGCTTTCTTTACTTCATTTTCTGCAGAACATATTGAATTCCATTGTTATCACTTGTTATCACCACACCAGGCTGAGCAATTGGAGGCCTGGACTGATGTATAATTTTTCAATGAAATGTTTTCAGAAACTAGGACAGTGATGGTTGATAAATACACATTGAATTAGTGAAGCATCAAAGTTAATGAAACATCAGTCATCAAATTAATTGCTAAAACAAATGGACCTAGAGAGAATATGTTGAATGAATGTGTGACAATTTTACCTCCTTCATCAGCAGAAGTAGCAATAGAGTTTTCTCCCATATTGGGAGAGAAATTCTTGGAATTGGTTGCCTGTCAAAGGGAAGTTAGTGATTGGCTTCCAGGTTAAGTTGTCTCTACCATAAGCCCTGCTTTTTTTCACAATAAGGCAAGTAACAGCCGGTCTGCCTGTTTCTTATCCATACCCTAAAAGTTAGCATATCAATTGTGTTCCTAATCCCAATACAACACATATGTCCAAATTTTTCATTCATGGGAAAAGCTGACAAAAACAGGAAATCCGTTCCAGCAGTGTTAATCAATTGACTTAGCTCTTCATCCCTAAAAATGAATAGTCGTCCTAGGATCATCAGATATTCAAAGAACAATAGTAGCAAGAAACACAAATGAACATTTAGAATGACTGAAAGAAGAGAAAAGGAAGGAAGTTTCAGGAAGAAAAAAATTTTTTTTAGTAATTCCAAGAAGAAAAATATCACTGACAGAAGAAAAAAGAACAATTTCAGAAGCATTTATTTATGCTTATACCAATTTTACACTTCAGTATGACTCAATAAATATTAATCATTAAGAATAAACAAGTTGTCATTGTAAATCGGAGGTAGAGAGAGAGAGAGTCATGTATGAGTAATAGAGACGACCATACCCAGAGACCCTTGGAAAATCCTGTTCCTTATAATAAAGTGATTGGCTGTTTTCCATATGAGAGTTTTTCTGTCAGCTGGAAAACGGAGAGCCTATAAACCTGGCATTAGTTTTCCCAAAATATGGTATTACAGATTCTGAGTCATTCCAGTCCTTTAAAGTAATTTATATTGCTTATAACAGAAGAATTGACAGAAGTGTGAGATATTCTTCTACAAATTATGTATGTGTCTCTAAGAAATAAATCATGCTTGTTGTTTCTTAATATTTTTATTGGGAAGTAGACAAAGCCTAAGTATCATTAACCCAAATGAAAGGAGGGACAATTATATGTTCTTTCATTGGAAAGCAATCACCTCATGTTAATAATTCAGATATTAAATAATTGTAGGCTTCATATCCAGGAGATATGAGCAGGAGATAGCTTTGCATGATCTTGCAGACATTTGGCTTGATATCTATTAAAAATGTTGAACTTTATCTGATTTCTGGCTCTGAGAAAATGAGATGGTTAAGAAATCCCCCCATTCATTTGCATTTCAGGAAATGGCTAACCACAAAGGACCACATGGCTCCCCTCACTCCCTGCAAATTCTGAGATAACACCCACTTCCATTCTTCCACATAACTATCCTAAGATTCCTTGATGACTCCGTTGTTTACCTGCCTTTATAAAGCCCTAGGACTTCTTTTTATTTTCTTATAGATGTTCCTCAGTAATGAACATTATGCCTATTGAAGTGGACTGAATAAAAGCGACTCCTAATTGTTCTCTGCATTCTGTTTATGACATACTAAACTTGTTTCTCTTAATTTACTATTAAGATGTAAGGCCAACAATTAGATGACTTCCTTCCTTCCTATGATCAGGTCTTGTGTGAAATAAGCCAATAAAAGGTAAGTTCCAACTTTTGAGGTAACAAACTTGTAACATAGATGGATATTCAAGAAGGTAATACAAAAGGATTAAGTTCCAGACAGAAGAATTCCTTGTTTGTTCAGGTGATGCTCTGAAAGAGAACTCAGCCACTGACCTCCCCTCTCAGTACAAGCTAAAGAATCTACAAATCCATCCATGTGGGACCCAGAACAGTCAACCGAGGTTCCTAAAGGGTTCATTAATACCATATTAATTAATTACTTAATAATGATTTAGTAATTAATACCACATCAATACCACATTGATAAGAAAAAAGAAAAAAATCTGAATCTCCATATTGTTTTCCTTTAGGATTGGGGTGAAAAAACAATAATAGCTTATTTCCTCCTTAAACATATGCTTATTTTTATCCATAATGCTTAAATATATAGGTATCTCTTTTTTATTTGAGTGTCAAGAATGAAGACTTGTAAATTCATTGGACCTTGAGAGTGTTTAGACAGGATTTTGGTTTGTCCAGCTAACCAAAACTTATAACAAAACATGTTATAAACAAAAAATAAATGTTGGTAAACAATTAGATCAAAATATTAATTTTTAACTTAATATTTAATTGTACCTGAATGCCTAGATGATAGGCCTAAATTAAATAAATTAAATAGAAAAAAAGTTCTCAAAGTAAGAAAAAATATAGTAGATAGTAAGAAAAAACACAAAAGTTTAAAAGAATCTGAAAATTGTAAATCATCCTAATAATAGAGATCATCTCATGTAATTGAATAAATTACACTTCTGAAACGCCTAAAGCATGAAAATCAAAGAAAATAAAATTATTTCAAACTAAAAATTATTAAATGTCAAGAGCAATTCAAAAAGATGAATCCAGCCGTATATCTCTAAATAACTTGACTGTTGATTACCTGAAGCATTGTCTCTTTCTATTTCTTCAAAGCAGATAGAATAATTAAACCACTTAGAACTTTTGCTCTCTGGTATGCTTGATTTGCAAATTCAGAATTTTTGAAAAAGGAAAAGATGGATAAAGATACATACATTTGCAAATTTACACATTTTCGAAGGATATCTATTGATTTAATTGGTAATATTCCACTTTAAAACATTCAAACAGCATTCTTTAGCTCCCATTAGAGAACAAAATGCATTGACAGAAACATCATAGCCTCTAGGAATCTTGGGAGTACACCCACTTGTTAATGAAGCAGTCAATCTCCAACTGCCTAGACAATGTAGTATTTAAGAAAGAAGGAGTTCTGAGGTGCCTGGGTGGCTCAGTTGGTTAAACCTCTGGCTCTCCATTTTGGCTCAGGTCATGATCTCATGGATTCCCTCACGGGCTCGTGAGTTGGAGCCCCACATCGAGCTCTGAGATGACAGTGCAGAGGCTGCTTTCTGCTCCTCCACCCCCCAAAACAAAGAAATAAAACTTAAAAACAGACATACACACATACAGAAAGGAGTTCTGTTGCATTTTGCAGTATGGGTTCCTAGGATTGCCATGAGTATGAAGCTGTGCTCATAAACAAATAAGCACTGCATGTATGTGTGGCTTATAGAAGCAACCTCATTAAATATCAGTCACACCTGTTTACACAGTTCTTCAAACAGAACCCGTCAACATCTGGAGAGAAAAGATGTCATACAGTATTGTTGAAATAGTGACTGTTACTTAAGAACTGCTTATTCTAAGACAGATTTTGACTCCCACAGGATAATGTGCCTCTTCCCTAGCTAATTGCCACAAACCAACTTACCACCCTTCTCTATGAGAACATGGGCATTGTGTTTCGGGCAGCACTGCTTAGGAAGTCTCCCTGTACCTAATGAAGCAAGCTAGACCTCCCTGTGCATGAAGGCACGTCAGGGGAAGTAACAACTCTCTGGGAAAATTCAAGGGAGGTCAGCAGTTGTCAAAGTAAAACTTGCAGTAGACGAAGTTAAACAGGCAAAGAAGACTAATCAAGACAGTACAGGAAAGAGTATGAAATGAAGTCCTTAAAACAGAGGGCTGGAGAGTTTATTAATAGCAGAAGTGGTGGTAGTGATGGAGTCAAAGTCCACCATAGGCCAGTCATAGGCCTCTGTTCGCTAATTGGCTTTACCTGAAGGAGAAATGAACTCTTCCATCTTTATGACCGGAGGTAGTTTTACAACTTGGAGTGAGGTACCCACTGAAGATAAGCTCCTCATTTCCTACAGAAACTGGGAGATAGGGATCTTATAAAATGGTCTTCCCACAAAATTGTGATACCTTTTTTTTTTGGTCTTTACCATTTCACCACATGAATCACAGGTTACTCCTTTTGCCTGTGTACAAAATCTTCCCTGCTTCTCTTAGAACTTTTTCCCACATTTTTATAACCGTTTCTTATAATGTCAGTGCTATGGTCTGAGTACTGAGGTGTTTACATCCTCCTAAAACTCATATTTTGAAATCCTAACCCTCAAAAGTGATGGTATTAGTAGTGAGGCCCTTAAGAGGAGATTGGATCATGAGGGTGGAGTCCAAATGAATGGGATTAATATCCTTATAAAAGAGAACCCATAGCTCCCTACTGCCTTCCACCAGGTAAGGATACAAAAAGAAGTCTATGACCCAGAAGAGGGCCCTCACCTGACCATGCAGATGCCATGATTTCACACTTCAGTCCCTAGAACTGTGAGAAATAAATTGTTGTTTATAATTCACTCGTCCGTAGTATTTTGTTTTAGCAGTGCAAAGAGACTAAGACAGTTGGTAGTGATATACAACCTATATTCCCTTAACTCTGACCCAACTATGATTCCATTCTCACTAATATGATATAAAAACCTGCATCTTACAAGGGAGCTGGGAAGAAAATACTGCAGAAGTGTGGAAGTTTAGAATACAGCTTGGAACTTAAACTCTACATAGTAATAGCTATTTAAGAATTGCTTTAATAAACCAATTTTGTGCTATCTTTATCTACATAGGAAGATCCATTAATCTGTAAGTGGGACAGAATATATCTCTCCTACCACAGCAGGAAGTATATTGAACTGGGTGAGGAGATACAGGGATTTGAGATCCCCACATATTTCATATGTGCATAATCTGTGTTTTAATCTACTATAATTTTCCTTTTTTATTGAATTTTTACATCAAAATAAGCACAATTAGAGTGTAAATTCTTTGAGTTTTCACAAAAGCAGCACCTTGTAACCTATACTTCTTCCAAGATAATTTATTTTTTTTCATCACCCAGAAAGTTCCCTCAAGCCCTTTCTCTGTCAATCACTACACTCCTAGAGAGGCAACTTCTATGCAAGTTTCTATCACCATGGATTAGTTTTGCTTGCTTCAGAAATTTATGTAAATAAAATCATACAGCTTGTGCTTTTCTTTAAAGTTTATTTATTTTGAGAGAGAGAGAGAGAGAGAGAGAGAGAGAGAGAGAGAGAGAGAGGCAAATAGAGAAGAATGAGAGAGTGAGGGAGAAAGACTCCCAGCAGGCTCCACACTGTCAGCACAGAGTCTGATGTGGGGCTCAAACTCACGAGCCGTGAGATCATGACCTGAGCCAAAACCAATAGTAAGACACTTACCCGAATGAGCCACCCAGGCATCCCTAGCTTGTGTTTTTATGGGTCTGGCTTTTTACCCTCAATGTAATGTTTTTGAGTTTTAACAATGCCATTCTATTTGTTAGTAGTTTGTATGAATATATACCAATTTGTTTGTCTATTCTCCTGTTTGTGGTAATTTGGGTTGTCTCTGGTTTTTAACTAATGTAAAGGAAATTGTTATGAATATTTTCATGAGTTTGTGGGTAAAACTTGTACTTCCCTCTTCCTTTGGATTTGTATCTGTGAATAGAATGGTTTAGTTGTAGAGCAGGCTTATGTTTCTAGGAAATCATACATGGTTTTCAGCAGTGGTTGTGCTATCGTACAAATCTGCCAACACTGTGTAAATTCCTGTTTCACATCCTTACCTATATTTGATGTGTTTAGTATTTTTAAGTTCAGGCATTCTATTGAGCAGTATTGGGTTTATAGTTTACATTTCCCCAATAATTAATGATTTTGAGATATTTTTCATGTGTTTATAATACATATTAATGTGTCCTTTTCAAATTATCTATTCAAATTCTTTGTTCCTTTTCATTTAGCTGTTTTCCTTCTCCTTGTTATTGACTTGTAGAAAAGCTCACTGTATATTCTGTGTAAAAATCTTGTCAGAAACGTATATTACACTTATGCTCTGCCACTATGGCTGGCCCATTCATTTTTCTAAGCATCTATTGACAAACAGAAATTCTTAATTTTGATGAAGTTCGATTTTTTTACTGGTTAGTACTTTTATTTATGTTTATTATATTATTAGGTAAATTTCAATATTTTCCCTATATATATAGACAGTTGGAGAAAAGACAATTTTTGTAATTTAAAGCCAGTATGTTATTTACATGTAGAAGAAAAGCATGGATCAATAAAATAGAATAGAGACCAGAGGTAGAATCTCACAGATATGATCAATTATGACTTTGAGCAAACATGCCAAAGTGCTAAAATGGAGAAATAACAGTCTTTTTATTGAAATGTTTCTAGAACAATTGAACATTTCTTTTAAAAATGTACTTCAGACCTTACCTTGCTCCACATGCAAAATCAGTTTGAATATGATCACATGTTGATTTGGTATAAAATTCAAGGAATAAACAACAACAAAAGTCTCTATGATCTTCGTGTAGGCAAAGTTGTTTGTATTTATTATATATATATATATATATATATATATATATATATATATGTACATATATAAATTTATTGTCAAATTGAATTCCATACAACACCCAGAGCTCATCCCAACAGGTGCCCTCCTCAATGCCCATCACCCACTTTCCCCTCCCCCCCCATCAACCCTCAGTTTGTTCTCAGTATTTAAGAGTCTCCTTCCCTCCCTGTAACTTTTTTTCCCCTCCTTCCCCCACCCCCCTGCCCCAGTCTTCTGTTAAGTTTCTCAGGATCCAAATATGAGTGAAAACATACGGTATCTGTCTTTTTCTGCCTGACTTATTTCACTTAGCAACACTCTCCACTTCCATCCACGTTGCTACAAATGGCCAGACTTCATTCTATCTCATTGCCAAGTAGTATTCCATTGTATATATAAACCACATCTTCTTTATCCATTTGTCACTTGATGGACGTTTAGTCTCTTTCCATAATTTGGCTGTGGTTGAAAGTGCTGCTATAAACATTGGGGTACAAGTGCCCCTATGCATCAGCACTCCTGTATCCCTTGGGTAGATTCCTAGCAATGCTATTGCTGGGTCATAGAATAGATCTATTTTTAATTTTTTGAGGAACCTCCACACTGTTTTCAGAGGGGCTGCACTAGTTTGCATTTTCAACCGACAGTGCAAGAGGGTTCCCATCTCTCCACATCCTCTCCAGCATCAATAGTCTCCTGATTTGTTCATGTTAGCCACTCTGACCAGCATGAAGTAGTATCTCAGGGTGGTTTTGATTTGTATTTCCCTGATGAGGAGTGACATTGAGCATCTTTTCATGTGCCTGTTGGCCATCCGGATGTCTTCTTTAGAGAAGTGTCTATTCATGTTTTCTGCCCATTTCTTCACTGGATTATTTGTTTTTCGGGTGTGGGGTTTGGTGAGTTCTTTATAGACTTTGGATACTAGCCCTTTATCCGATATGTCATTTGCAAATATCTTTTCCCATTCCGTCGGTTACCTTTTAGTTTTGTTGTTGATTGTTTTTAGTTTTGTTGTTGATTGTTTCCTCTGCAGTGCAAAAGCTTTTTATCTTGATGCGGTCCCAATAGTTCATTTTTGCTTTTAATTCCCTTGCCTTTGGAGATGTGTTGAGCAAGAAATTGCTGTGGCTGAGGTCAGAGAGGTTTTTCCCTGCTTTCTCCACTAGGGTTTTGATAGTTTCCTGTCTCACAATCAGATCCTTCATGCGTTTTGAGTTTATTTTTGTGAATGGTGTGAGAAAGTAGTCTAGTTTCATTCTTCTGCATGTTGCTGTCCAGTTCTCCCAGCACCATTTGTTAAAGAGACTGTCTTTTTTCCATTGGATATTCTTTCCTGCTTTGTCAAAGATTAGTTGGCCATACTTATGTAGGTCCAATTCTGGGGTTTCTATTCTATTCCATTGGTCTATGTGTCTGTTTTTGTGCCAATATCATGCTGTCTTGATGATTACAGCTTTGTAGTAGAGGGTAAAGTCTGGGATTGTGATGCCTCCCGCTTTGGTTTTCTTCTTCAAAATTACTTTGGCTATTCGGGATCTTTGTGGTTCCATACAAATTGTAAGATTGGTTGTTCTAGCTTTGCGAAGAATGCTGGTGCAATTTTGATTGGGATTGCATTGAATGTGTAGATCGCTTTGGGTAGTTTTGACATTTTAACAATATTTATTCTTCCAATCCATGAGCGTGGAATATTTTTCCATTTTTTGTATCTTCTTCAATTTCCTTCATATGCTTTCTATAGTTTTCAGCATACAGATCTTTTACATCTTTGGTTAGGTTTGTTCCTAGGTATTTTATGATTCTTGGTGCAGTTGTGAATGGGATCAGTTTCTTTATTTGTCTTTCTGTTGCTTCAATATTAGTGTATAAAAAGGCAACTGGTTTCTGTACATTCATTTTGTACCCTGACACTTTGCTTTTTTGTATTTATGTATCAGTTCTAGAAGACTTTTGATGGAGTACATTGGGTTTTCCATGTATAGTATCATGTCATCTGCAAACAGTGAAAGCTTGACTTCATCTTTGCCAATTTGGATGCCTTTGATTTCCTTTTGTTGTCTGGTTGCTGATGCTAGCACTTCCAACACTATGTTAAACAACAGCAGTGAGAGTGGACATCCCTGTCATGTTCCTGATTTCAGGGGGAAAGCTCTCAGTTTTTTCCCCATTGAGGATGATATTAGCTGTGGGCTTTTCATAAATGGCTTATGTGATGTTTAAGTATGGTCCTTCTTTCCCGACTTTCTCGAGGGTTTTTATTAAGAAAGGATGCTGAATTTTGTCAAATGTTTTTTTCTGCATCGATTGACAGGATCGTATGGTTCTTATCTTTTCTTTTATTAATGTGATGTATCACATTGATTGATTTGCAAATATTGAACCAGCCCTGCAGCCCAGGAATGAATCCCGCTTGATCATGGTGAATAATTCTTTTTATATGCTGTTGAATTCGATTTGCTACTATCTTGTTGAGAATTTTTGCGTCCATATTTATCAGGGATATTGGCCTGTAGTTCTCTTTTCTTGCTGGGTCTCTGTCTGGTTTGGGAATCAAAGTAATGCTGCCTTCATAGAAATGAGTCTGGAAGTTTTCCTTCATTTTCTATTTTTTGGAACAGCCTGAGAAGGATAGGTATGATCTCTGCTTTAAATGTCTGGTAGAATTCCCCTGGGAAGCCATCTGGTCCTGGACTCTTATTTGTTTGGAGATTTTTGATAACTGATTCAATATCTTCACTGGTTATGGGTCTATTCAAATTTTCTATTTCTTCTCGTTTGAGTTTTGGAAGTGTGTGGGTGTTTAGGAATTTGTCCATTTCTTCCAGGTTGTCCAGTTTGTTGGCATATAATTTTTCATAGTATTCGCTGATAATTGCTTGTAAGGCAAAGTTGTTTTTAATAAGATTCAAAAAGGAGAAGCACTAAAAAAATTGATAAACAACTTCATCAAAATTGAAAACTCTGATTTTTAATAGAAAGTTTCAATAAAATGAAGAGATAGTCTATACACTGGGAGAAAAATAATTGCAGTACACAAATCTGATAAAGTACTTGTATCCAGAACATATATAGAACTCTTATAATCCAATGATAAGACAAACAGCCAAATAATGGGAAAAACACTTGAACAGTAGAGATATAGGTCCAAGCAAGCACATGAATAGAAGCCCAATATTATTATTTAGGGGCTGCCACTTGGGCAGTTTCTTAGAGGCAGACCTACACTTACCATATCCAGAAATTTCACTTTTAGATACTTACTCAAGAGAAATGAGGCATATGTTTACACAAAGGGCGTACTTGAATATTTATAGCAACTTTACTCACAATTTATAAAAAATGAAAAATATACAAATGTCCATCTATTAGTGAATGAGAAACACACTGCAGCATTTTCACACAATGGAATAAACAGCAACATAAAGGAATGAACCCCTGATACCAAAACAAAGATGAATCTCAATATGTTGAGTGAAGTAAACCACTTACCTGTTCTACATGCTATATTATTCTATTTGTGAAACTTGTGGGAAAGATAAAAGCATAGGGGTATAAATCATATAATTTCTTGTCAGGGCTCAATACCGGGAGAGGAGATTCACCAAGAGGTGGCATGAAGAGACTTTCTAGGGTGATGGATGTATTATATAACCTGGCTGTGGTAGTGTTTGCACGAACACATTCAATTATATAAAATGTACACTTGAAAATGATGAATTTTACTGTGCATAAATTATACCTCAATGAACCTGACTTTTAAAAATCAATTGATTTTGTGAGTTGTATTTTTAGAATTTTTTAGTAACGTTGAACTATTTTTCTTCCTTATGCCAATATACTTTTTTGAATGCTGTGCCTTGACATTAAATTTTGAAAATTGATACTGTAAACCCACCAAAATTGTTCTGTCTTGAAGACTGTGTTAGCTATACTAGGTTTTTCGATTTTCTACATAAAGTTTTGAATCACTTACCAATTCTTTAAAAAAAAAAAACAACTGGGATTTTGATTGGAATTTTGTTGAATTTAGAGATTGAATTAGGGAGAAATGATGTCTTTAACACACTGAATCTCCCTAACCATAGTTTACTTTTCCTTAGTAGATTCCTTAGAATTTTCCAAGTATATAATCAAGTCATTTGTGAATATAAGGTTTTATTTTTTCCTCTGTGGCTTTTATATAATTTTCTTGATTTACTGCGTTTACTCTGGCCTCCATAAAATATTGACTATAGTTAATGGTAAAAGATAGCCTTTTTTATGCTTAACATTAAGGGAAATGTGTTCATTCTATCACTATTAAATGTGATAGGTGGCCTCATTTTTCCATAAATTCTTTTCTTCTGTGGGGAAGGAGGAGTTGAAAGTCTTTTTATTTAAAAAATAAATCCAGTTTCATTGAGAAATAATTGACATATACTACTGTGTCAATTTGATGATGATTTTATTTATATATATTGTGAAATGATTACCACAATAGGTTTAGCTAACATTCATTTTCTTGTATGGTTACTGTAAAAAGAAAAGAAAGAGAAAAAAAAAGAGGAAAACATTCGTTTTTTTTTTTTTTTTTGCCTCGTGATGAGAATTCATAGGATTTACTCTCTTAACAACTTTCCTATATATTGTACAGCAGTGCTAGCTACAGTCATCATGTAGTACATTATGTTCCTAGTGCTTATTTATCTTATAACTGGAATTTTGTGCCTTCTGACCCCCTAACTCTAATTCCCCCTCCTCCTACCCTTTGCCTGAGGTAATCATCAGTCTGACCTCTTATTCTGAGTTTGGGGTGTGTGTGTGTGTGTGTGTGTGTGTGTGTGTGTGTGTGTGTTGTTGATGTTGTTGTTGCTTGATTACACAGGTGAGATCCTACAGTATTTGTCTTTCTCTATCTGACTTATTTTTACTTAGCATAATGCCTTCAAAGTCCATCCATGCTGTTGCAGATGGTATGATTTCCTCATTTTTTATGGCTAGATAATATTTCATTGTGTATCTATACCACAACTTCTTTATCCATTCATCCACTAATGGACACTCCAGTTGTTTCCATGCCTTGGCTATTAATACTGCTATGAACATGGGGTGAAGATATCTTTTTGAGTTAGTGTTTTTGTTTCCTTTGGATATATTCTCTGAAGTGGAATTTCCTTTATCAGAATGGAAATTTTTTTTCTATTCCAATTTGCTAATTTTTTAAATTTCTCTTTTAATCAAAAGCATTTGTATCCATTGTAATGATTAGATTATTTTTATGCTTTACTCAGTTAATGTAATGAATTACATTGTTTTTAATGATTAAATTAACCTTTAGTTTCCCAGATAAAAACTACTTGTTCAAGATATTATGATTATGAATATGATTTACTAAATTTAATTTGCCAGTTTTTTTCTGAGCACTTTCTTGTATCTATATCTATGAAAACGATTCATCTATAATATTTACTTCTAATGTCCCTGTGTAATTTAGAAGCAGGCTGGTACAGTTCTTAAAAATTTTTGGTAATTCTTTCAAGGAATTGGGTATTTCATTAAATTGTCAAATTAATTTCTATAAAGATGTTGCTCCTTATCTTTAAACTGTTAAGTTCTAAAGTAATATCTCATGTTTCATTCACAAAAACAAGTATTTCCTTCTCTCTCTTCCTTTTTCTCTCCTTCCCTTTCTTTTCTTTCTCTCCTTCCTCTTCTTTTCTTTTGTTTCTTTTCCTTTTCTTTCTTATGCTACTGATACTTTTTACCCTTCATAATATTAACATGTAATACATATATTTCTTGAAAGGGCACAGCTACTTTACACCATGTATTTGTGATTTGCTTTCTTTTCTAGTCTGACAATCCCTGACTTCTAACTGAGACCCTTTACCATTTACATTAATTTAATATTTGTAATATTTGGGTTTTGTTGATCATCTAGCTTTTTTGCTTTCTAGAAATTTCTGCAATTGCTTTTTTGTTTTGTTTTACACATTTCTTGACTTTATAATAAAAATAATTGAGTGTTTCTTCATTAATCTATTTTGTTTCTTTAATTGGATTTTAGTGATGTACTTTTGTAATTCAATGATTAATTTTACTTTATATTTACCATTTTTGCTTTTTTCATTATTTCATGCATCTACTTGTTTTTATCCAGCATTATTTCCCTTTGATTTGAAGAAGTATCTTTCACCTTTATCCCTTTAGCTTTTATTTATAGGAAATTTTGTATATTTGCTGTCCATTTTTAAAATGATTTTACTCACTGTATACTTCTAGGTTACAGAGTTCAGTTTCCATTTTTATTTTCCCTCACTAATAAATTATCCTTTTTTTCTGTTGTTTTTCTAGTTTGCATTCATGAGAAGTCTGCAGTTATTCTTTTTAGATGACCAGTATATATCTTTTTCCTCTGGCTATTTTTATGATTTTATTTTCTCTCTCTTTTCATCAACTTACTTATGCTATTCCTAGATGTGGTTGACTTTTTGCTTTTTTTTTATTGTTTTTTTTTTCTCTTTCTCTTTTCCTGCCTTTTTTTTTTTAGCATCTTGGTTCTGTTACTTGATATTTTAATCAAAATTGTAGTCACTATTTATCCTTATTAATTCTCTTCCATTCTCAATCTTACCTCCTTTTGGAGTTTTAGTTAAATATGTATTATACTGTTTAGTATAGGCCAACATGTCACTAACACTCTGTGCATTTTTTTTTCTTTTATTCATGTTTAAGTTTAGTTTCTATTTAATTTAATTGGTCTTATATCCATTGATCTTTGTTCTTCAATGTCTGAACTTCTAATAAAGAAGACGATGAACTTCTTTTCCAATATTCTATTTCTAATTTCTAGATTTTTAATTTGATGGTTTTTTTTTCTGTTGAAATCTCTCTTTTTACTCATTATGTTCATTTCCTTTATGTTTTGAGCATATTTATAATTAATTATAAAGTTCTTGTTTGACAATTATAACATCTGGTTTATCTTTGAGTTTATTGCTATTGATTTATTTTTCTCATACTTATGTTTCACATTTTCATAATTTTTACAAACCTGGTAATTCTTCAGGTGTTAGGTATTGTGCATACAATGTTATTGAGTCTATTTGCTCATATATTTCTTTAAATAGTGTTGAACTTTGTTGTGTTGGGTAGTTATTTATTGATCGATGAGCTTGATCTTATTGAGGTTTGGCTTTGTCAGGTCACACCTTATGTAACTGTTACTCTGTTTGTGGTTTGAGCCTCAATTTCTCTGAGGTCTTTTCTAAATATTCAGCAAGCTCTCTCCAGTGTGGCTGTTTGGGCCTACAGTATCCTCCAGGACTGAGATTTCTGTATCATTGTTGATAAAATAGTGAGGTTCCCTTGTTTTTTGACCCCAGCTCACAGAATCTTATCACATTCATGTAGGGCTTATCATTTAATCAGAATTGCAAGGAAACCTCTCTCCAGCTTTCTGGAACTGCTTATGTGTATAGAGCTTTCTTCAGAAACCAGCCTAAATTCCAGCCACATCCACAGACAACCCTCTGATCTGTATTTCTTCCATCCATTAGAAACACTGCTTTTTGTTTGGGCTCAATCTTTCTTTCTTTCTTTTTTTTTTTTTTTTTTTTTTTCCTATGCTATGGATATTTCTCTCATTTAGAGTATTGCAATGAATATGAAGTTTGCCTTATTTTTGTTGTTGTTGTTACATAAAAAATCACATCTCCATGTTCAATAACTTAAAACATTAGTTCATTTATATTTTGCTGTTCTTTAATTATTTATGTTAGTAGGCTAAATTGGAAATATGTAGTCATGACCAAAACTCAGTATGTTTTTATTTAATCTTCATATTGCATCACCTTTTTATAACAGTTTAAGAAAGATTAAGAAAGAAGTTATGTGAGACTAGATTAGTAAATACACCAGTCTGATTCCCAAACACAAAAGCCCAGCTTTTTGTGAAGTTGATTTTAGTTTACTTTTTTTTAAACTGTAGTTATGATTTGGAAACTGTTCTCATTTTTTTTTCAAAGATTCCTCTTACAATGAATGGGGTAATATGTTTAGATTCAGCATAAAAGGGGCTACTTAAAGTGCAGTATGTTATTATGGTAATTATTTTCATAACTTTCTTTCTCTGAATCAAGAACTAAATAAAGGTCCCCATAAACATAGGCTTGTGCTGTGTTTACTTGCTTATGTGTCTGGTCTTGCTGTGGGATTATCCCTTAATTACAAGTTTAGCCTTGGCAGCCAAGATGAATATGAAATCATGTTAAACTCCAATCTGCCATTTCCCTTGTTCTTCTGCCAGTTAGGGTAGTTCTAATTGGGAAATAAATTTAAAATGCCTTCATGCGGATACCTTGTTGGAATAATTGCTATAAATGCAAAATTTACAAAAAGATATGTGATGCCAAGCAGCTAAAAGAAAATTAAGTAATTCATGTTATGAGACTTCAGAATTAGAAATGAGATGGCTTTTTTTTTTTACAGCATTCATTATACTTTGGTCAAAACAGTACACGGATGGCAGTGGGAATTTGACAATTACCAATATTTTGAATACTGATCAAAGGTACATAGTACACGAACCCATCCTTGAACATACACAAAAGTTAATGATAATTTTTCTAATGTTAAGTACAAAAATATCTGATATCTGCACTTCATGAAGTTTCAGTGAAAGTCTATACTTTCTATTAACTCATTTCCCAGAAGAATTAGATACATCTTAGCATGACACTGAAGATGCTGATGCTGTCTATAATAGTCATTAAATAGTTCACTTGATTAGTTGAAATTTAATTTGCACATAATGAAGCTGTAAGCATGAAAATAGAAGTACTAATTTAATGTTGTACATAATTCTATTATTAAAATAATAAAATGATTTTGCACAGAACCTTCTAATCAAAATATTTACCTCTTCTTTGACCTTGGATGGATGGTACTTGTATTTCATAAAGGTGTTCCTTAAGGAAACCAATTGGGAAATATACAAATAGTAACTCCAGATTTTGTCCTATGCATCTCCACTAAACAGCCTCACTTAAGACCTACCTTTTGGCTTCCTGAGTAGTTAGATTGCATAATGGTGTTCAGTGTTTAAAAAGTTAAAAAAATGATAAAAAATTGAATTTAAAATTTTCTCTTACTATGCCTGTGATCAATGAAGTCCAGGAATATTAAATCCCTTGCCCCAGCTCACATATTGAGTCCATGTGGATCTCCTTGCCTACTAATTTGGCATGCTTTTCACAAAAAATACATTATTTCATTTGCACATACAATTGTCAGGTGTATTTGTCTTATTTTCATAAGTGATTCCATTAATCCCCAATGATTGACTGTGTATTGTTAGGGATTTCTAGATTGACTTTCTACCTTTGAAACTTATTAGTTCAGAGAAGCAATATGGTTGACTGATTTTTTCCTGCTAAATTTATTTGATGATTTATTGAATGATTCATACTGGTTCTGATTTCTGTATAACTTTTCTGTTTAACCATTCACATACTCATTTTGGGGGTATGGAAACAAAAATACTGAGATGTAAGTTTATGTGGATATGTTTGAATAATTATTCATAGTATTGAGTTATTCAAGTTTTCTAATTCTAAGTTTAATTTTCAACTATTCTGCATCATTTTTTTGTTTTATAATTTTATTTACTTATTTATTTGAATCTTGGATTTTAATCATATCAATATCAATGCAGTCTGAATCATGTTTACCAAAGCAAGTTTACTGTTGAAGATATAGTTTCAAGCAGCTTCTCTAGACATTGGTGGCCCTTTGGAAAATTTGGAAATACCTTCTGGTGATCCTCAGGCTGCTGACCTCACGTTGATTTCCTTCTGACTGATGAAATTCTTTGTCTCGCGCTGCATCTCTGGCAAGCCCAGTTTTCAATGTTTCCATCCTGGGTTCTGGAGGTATTAGCAGGTTCTTTTCCACACAATACAAATAATAGTTCAACAAGAAGTTGGTCCTTGTTCCTCTTTGCCTGCCCACTCCTCCAAGCTGTCTTCCCCCAGTGTTTTCTATAGTCGTGGCCAGGTAAGCAAGCCTCTTTCTTTATAGCCATCTGACAGTTTTGAGTTATTCTCTTTAGGTTTTCTCCCTGGATTAAGGAAAGGAGTCTGTTACATTCTTTCTCTATTTTTAGGAAAGATGAGTGGAAAGGTTGGCTTTATCTATTCAAAAACACACCTGCCCCTCCAAAAAGGCTGAGTTCTTCTCACAGTGGTAAGGTGGAGATGCTTTGTTTTTCAGGTTCTGTTAAAATGGCACTCCTCTGCACCTATAGGGTGCTGGTTGCCCTCAACATATGGTGGGTCTCTGAACTTGATTGTGGGACATATGCCCTATGGTTTTAGCTGTGGTCCTTGATCATCAATTCAGGAAAAGTAAAGAAAAAGTTCTTTAGCACTTAATGTCACCTAGTTTGTACCTGTGTTTTTATTCTCCTCTTCTTCGCATTTTAGTATTTTATAATTCTAATAGAGTCTCCACACTCAAAGATGCTTCATATATTTCAGTTACTTTTTCCCTTCACTAAATGTACAAAGTATTTATTTTCAATGCCCATTACTCCTTTGGATTTTTCAGAATAATAAAATGATTACTCTACATTTGCAAAAAAAGAGAGTAATTACCAAGAGAGTATGCAATTGTGAAGTATAGGTTAAATTTAATATATTTTAAGTAGATTAGAAGCAATATATGGGTTGAGCTCTCAAACTTAACTATGGAAACTCAACTCCTACATGAGTCCCAAGTCAATTACATGTATTTTTTCCATAATAAAAGAAAAATCAATCTAAAGCTTGTTCTATGTAAAAATAGAGGCAACTTGTAAGGGAAAGGTCAAATATAATACAAAGCCAGTTTTTTAAAAACTCATTGAAATAAATACTTCAAAATATCAACATAAAATGTAAATACGATCCAGGTTTACTTTATTTTGTCAAACAAATTACTTTAAAAAATGCATTTAAAATATTTGACCCTTGTTTAAGTATTCTTAGATAGACATAGGGCAGAAGATTTCCTTTAAAAAAGGGCAGACATGTTTCATTTTTGTTCATTTCACTATTGTATGAGTATGTTCCAAATTTATTCTACATCTTGAAATATGAAAGAATAACTTTAAACCATAATATTTGAAAATACTTTATGTTTTGGAAAATTGATAGCAGCATATTTTTCTGAAATCATTTCCCACATGACTCTCACATAAGATGTTTGACTTATGGATTTGTATTTGACATATATGAGCAAGAATATCACAAAATAATACTAAGTGCTATGACTTAATGGGAGAAGTTGGCAAACTAAAGCCCTCAGACCAAACCTGGCCCTCAGTTGTTTTTGTAAATATTTATCGGAACACAGCCAGACCTATTCACTACATATTGTTTATGACCTCTTTCATGTTACAATAGCTGAGGTGTGTTGTTGTGACAGAGACTATAGGTTTGTAAAGCCTAACATTTTACTGTATGTTCCTTTACGGGAAAAAAGTCCTGTCCTCTGCTCTTTGAGAATATTGTAATTATCCTTACTTTACACAACAGATAACTGAATCTCAGAGAATTAAACATATGGTCTAGAACACAAAGCTGGTCAATTACAAACTGTGTTTACTGTCCAAATGAGTTTGACTTTAAGAGATACAAGGGGTTAGCTACTAAGGAAAGGAGATGGGTATTCCAAAGAGTGCAACGTAATATTTGGTGGAAATATTTGAAGAACACTAAGAATGGTGAAAGTCCTTTTTTGGAGGTAGGAGGGTGATATGTCTTATAAATGGGAAGGCTTAGGATATGGGGCTAGTGCAGAAGGTAGGAGCAGATTATAAATAAAAGGCTCTGTGACTAAGATAATGTATTTGATCTAGATGCTTTAAATAGATGAGCAACACGGTAATCTTTGTATATAAGGGTTTCAGTCTGGTAATATGGGACATGAAGTGAAGTCAGGCCATTTTAGGAGCAGTGTGGTTACCAAAGGGATATTAGGAAGAAGTGATTAGAGCATTATACATTGATGGTTGTATTAAGAAAGATTATGGGATGCTGTGCATGAATGAACTGGAGTAACTATGAGAAGTATAGAATGACCACAGGCATCAGGCTTAAATGGGAAGTTGGATGACTGTGTCTCATGCTGTGATAGAATTTGCAGTTTGAAGATAACACAAGAGGAGTTCCAGTTCGGAGTGGGAGGAGAGGGTTAATTCTCTTTTGGAAAAGTTAGGTTTAATGGTCTATTCTTTTTATTTATTTATTTTGTTTTTTAGAGAGAGAGAGAGAACAAGAGTGAGGTGGGTGGCAGAGGGAGAAGGAGAGAGAGAATCCAAGCAGGCTCCACATCCAGCATGGAGCTCCATGCAAGGCTTGGTGAGGGGCTTGATCCCATGACCCTGGGATCATGACCTGAGCCAAAATCAAGAGTCAGGTGCTTAACCAACTGAGCCACCCAGGTATCCCTTTCCATTAATTTTTAAGTTACTTCGTAGCTACTTGGTAGGAAGTTAACTATGCACATCTGAGGTTTCCCTGAATGTTTTTAACTGAGTATATAGACTGTAGTCATCCAGTGATGTCACATTTAAAGCAAGACTAGTACAGAGCCAAGTCACTTTGGTAAGGAATATTAGATGACCTCCATTTTGCCAGATCAGGTGCATGTTTGAGTGTGAAGCTTTTAATTTCTGTGTGTGTGTGATTTAATTTATTGATGTCCTGGTCTGAATGTATAATTTGTTGTTGCTGACATTCTTAAACCAAGAGTTAAAATAACCTTAACTACTTTACTTCATGTTTTTGTAACTTCATGGAAATATTTAAGGCAATTTTAAGCAGTCTTAACTTTTCCATGGAGGGGTAATAGATTATATAGGCTAGGAAGGGCAGATTGGTGGAAGAAGTATTCTGTCCAATAAGGGGCAAATAAAAGTGAAAGAGTCCATGATGATTATCAGAATGGAGAAGCTAGAAAACTATGAAGAAAATTAGTATATGGGGAGGTTATGATAAGAAGGGAACAGAGTATTTCAAAGGGAAGAATATAGTAAAAAATAGCAAGTGTACGAGGCCCAGTTTTTATGTTTAGTTACAAGTCTTTTTTCCAATTCCCTAGATCACAATTACTTGGTGAAGGATTCATGCCTTATTAGTTTTTTATCTCAAGGAAAGCCCACACACAATAGGTGTTTAATGGCTTTCTCATTACATTAAAACCTGATAGAAATGATTAACATTTGCCACACAACTCTGCCATCAATTTTCTTTGTCATTACCAAACCTAATAAATTAACTACTTTAAAACAACAAATATGCCTTGGATATTCTTGGATCTTAGTGCAAATAGACCTTCTGTTCATAGTAGATGTTTCATCAAATGCATTGAGTAAACAAATCTACCTCAGACAAGTTGTCATCTGAATTTCTTAATTTTGCTGTCAAAATGGTAAATGGGTAGAAAAGAAAACTTGATTGTCTGAAGAGAGAAGTTTTCAAATCACCTATATAAATCAAATTTAGAAAATTAGAAAAAAATCCCTAATCTCATTTCTATATAAACACTACATATGAAATGTGAATGGATATTGATATTCTAAATAATATTGATTACAGAAGTAATATTTTATACATTCATTAATATTGTATCTCACACATTGAAAGAATACTACTAATGGGACTTATTTATAAAAGAACTTTATTTTATCTCCCACTATGCTTTTAAGTTTATTCAAGACAAGAGATATTCTTCCTGCCATGGGATGACATTTTGGTCACACTCAGGCAGTATAAGATATTTCAGGTGAGTATTAAGAACATCCAACTCATCTAATAAGTAAGATTTACCTTCCAAATTCAAGCTATTCCCTGTCTCCCTGTCCTGGCCTATTATTGACCAGAAGTCTGCACTAAGAGAGCATACATATGTGTTCTTAACTCTCCTCAGAACAGGGTGAGTTGATTTGAAATGGGCAAAGGCGAGGAGGATCATAGTTGAAGAGGGCAGCGTAGTTGTATCATTGGAAACTAGCACGGTTCTATGCACTTTTCTTTTTTCTTTTGAGTTGTGTCACAGCTTCTTCAGAGTTTGGCTCCTGTGTCACTAAGAATCCCTCACTTACACTTGTAAGCCCTTACATGCAGGCCAACGCAACTCTCTTGTGGCTGATTGTTTAATGGTTTTCAATCACTAAGAGTCCTGTGAGTTCCTGATTGTCTCTCAGGTTAGGTCTCTTCATTTCTTAAGATCAGTATCAACAAGAAGACACATTGTCCCTCTCTTGTGGATGGCCACAGGATGCATCCTCTGCTCTACAAGGCCACTTTTTTTCAACAGCTAACCAACTCACCCTTCATCTTTTAATTTCCCAGCTTGGAGTCAGAAACTTTTTCTAGGTTTGACCTGTGTGTCATCACAGCAATTAGTAATCGGTTGCCAACTTGATAATTTAGAAATTTTCATTATAGTTTGCCACCTCATTTTGGAATAAGATTTCCATTGCACTTTAATATATTAGTGAAAGTCCCATTTTGATATTTTATCACTATAATATTAAGTAATAATAGATATAGATTCTTTCAGAATACCAAAATCAATATTTCTCAGATATATTTTCAGGGGCAGATTAGACATTTAGCAATGTCTAATTCATTAATTCATTTAGTTATGGCTGATTTTGATATACTACTTTTCAAAAATTAAACTTATTCCATTCAGACATTCAAAAGAATGTTTGATAAGGACAGAATATGAAAATAAGTGTGGTAGAAATGTTGTCCTTTAAAAAAAAGGATAAATATTCAGGAACATTCATTTAAATAGCCTTTTTATCTTTAAGAATGTCTAGGTTTTTTGCGGGAAGCCAAGTCCCTGTGTTATGATTTGACATTTAATGTTCTCAATAAAATCAGTGTTAACTAGATAAAATACATGTCAGTTTGGGGAAGTTCTGCCCTGATAAATTCATATCTTAGCTATTTTATAAAAGAAAAAGAAATCATTTTATAAGAACAAGGAAAGCATTACTTAAGTTTGCAAAGAAGCTATATTCTGAGTCGTCTTAATTTCATTTCTGAAATGTAATTAGAAGTTGTTGATCTTCTCTTTCAGTCACTGATAGTTAAAGCAGAGGAGAAGGTAGAAATTAACATATAATCTTCAATACTTACAATGAGTTCCAGTGCTTCTATTATGCCCTTTGATTGCTATGTTCTGAATATTTTTGTTCCTCCAAAATTCATATGATAAAATTCTGTACCCTCAAAGATTAGAAGGTAGAGCATTTGGGATGTGCCTAAGTCATGAGAGTAAGGCCTCATGAATGGGATTTGTATTCTGTATTTAAAAAAAAAAATTAATGTTTATTTATTTTTGAGAGAGAAACAGAGCACAAGTGTGGCAGGGGCAAAGAGAGAGGGAGACACAGAATCCAAAGCAGGTTTTAGTCTTTGAGCTGTCAGTACAGAGCCTGATGTGGAGCTCAAACCCACAAACCCTGAGATCATGACTTGAGCTGGAGTGGGATGCTTAACTGACTGAGCTACCCAGGCGCATCTTATGAAAGAGATCCCACAGAGATCCCTATTCCTTTAGACCATGTGAGGACACAGCAAGAAGACACTTGCAATGAACCAGGAAGAGGATCCTCAACAGACAGAACCATCTGGTGCCTTGATCTTAGACTTCCAGCCCCCAGAACAGTGAGGAATAAATTTCTGTTGTTTACAAGCCACTTAATCTGTGGTATTTTGTTATAACAGCCTGAATGGACTAAGACAGTTGTCTAGAAGTAAATATATTTCACATAAATCCTATGTGGAGAGAGTCACAATGTATTTTGGTGTAATCAAAAATAATACTACCGTAATAATAAATAACTTAATGCAATGTCTAATGCATAAAAATGTTAACATTCTTTTCTAATTTTCCACATGGCAATCATATTTTTAACAATAAATGGTTCTTATAATTATAAAAACAGATCCTCTTAACAGATTCTCTTGCAAACTTTCACTGATATGTCTACTATTATGATTGCTATATATAACACTTGAACTAAAAACTCATACTTAAATAAAAATTCACTATAGTTATAAAATATTAAGAAGTATATAATATATAATATATATGAATAAAAGAAGCATATGGCTGGGGAACTGAAAAATTGTTTCAGAGTTTTATAAAGGTAATGCCAACATCCCACGGGGCATTTTATTGCAAAAATGTTACAATTTATCTCATTTCTCAGATGTTTGTATCTAGTGTGATGCTGGTTCAAGCTCAGGCATGGCTACAGATGGTGTGAAGGGATGATTTGATTAATTTTCCATAAATATAGCCTCTTCTTTCTAACACAGTGTTTACTACCCATGCACATGTGTTCACACACACATGCACGGACACACACACACAGCAACAACAAGGAGACAAAACTATGTAATAAGGTGAACTGACACAGCATCAACTGACCATTCATGGCTGCCCTTAACAGCTCGATAGTTATTTTCTCTGTCCCCTTCTTGTTCCCCTCCTCTTCCTCCTCTTTCCACCACCTCCTTACCCTTCTTCTCTCTTGCCCCCTTCCTCCTCCCTCCTCCTTCTCCTCCTCTTTCTCTTACTTTGCTTTTCCTCTTTCTTCTCCTTTAATTTTCTTTAACCTCCCCTTGTCTCTCCTTCCACCCACCTTATCATTGGAAGAGACAAATGACTCAAGTCTGAGTAATTAAAAGCCAATTTTGGGTATTAAGTATGCAACTGGAAGGCCGAAATGACAGGCACTGCCTATAGAGAGACATAATCTCCTCTAAAGAGTACTCAGGAGCTCAGCTGTGTTTTTGAATTACTAAATTCTCTCCAACTCTCCTCTCCCTCGCGGCCATTGGAGACTTTGAAGCTCTAGTGTCTCAGTCCAGGCTGTGTCTTTGCTCAGAACGCTAAATTAAATCAACTTCTGGAACCAGCAAGGCCACTACACTCAAATGAAACCATTCTTTTGCATATAGTACAGCCTCCTTATTGCACACACAGCATCACGGACCTTGACAAAAATGTGATTATTATATTGTCTTATTCATAACTATAAATGTATGATACATTCTTTTAATTTATCCTATATATTTGATTATATAATAATTATCACATTATATTATATAATAAAATTATTTTAATAGATATTAAGTATACATAAAAATCCTTCTCAGTTTTCACTTGTGATCTCCTAATCCCTCCCTTTGACAAAAAGCTGTTTTCCTCCAAGCACCTTGTTTCAAAACTTCCTTAGGCCAACATCTTTAAGCAATAGAAAAAATTAATACTGTAGGTCACCAGTTCCTTTATGGTGAAATTCTGCTTACTCTGTTACCATACCAGTAACTCTAAAATTTTGATTAATGATGAAAAACTCATTCCCTTTTTTTGACTTTGTATTAACATATTTGCTAGCTTTCAATTTTCCATTTCTCAAGACAATGCCTCAAGCTTTAATACATTATTCAGCTTTATATTTTCCAATATGAAATCTTGCTACCACAATTTTCCTAAATATATAGTTAACTCTCAAATATTCACTCAAATACCAAGCCCAGCGAGGTGTGCAATGTAATATGGGTAGATAAGATTAAAATCCTGACTCTAAATACTTTTCCATTTATACTTAAAAAAAATTTTTTTTAATGTTTATTTATTTTTGAGATAGAGAGAGACAGAGCATGAGCAGGGAAGGGGCAGAAAGAGAGGGAGACACAGAATGTGAAGCAGGCTCCAGGCTCTGAGCTGTCAGCACAGAGCCCGATGCGGGGCTCGAACTCACGGACTGTGAGATCATGTCCTGAGCCGAAGTTGGACACTTAACCGACTGAGCCACCCAGGCACCCCTTACATTTATATTTAAATATGTCCATATTTTTCTGTTTTTTCACATTCATTCAAAGCAGATAAATAACAAGTAAAGGAATCCACATTGAAGAACTAATAGAAGATTTATTGCACTCCATCTGGTTTCCTGTTGCTCTCCCTTACCCAACGCTTACATGAATGTTATTTTGCATAGGAAATGAGATACTTTTCTCTCTGTCTGGTGCAACATTTTTTCTCTTTAAAATGTTCTCTACAGGTAGTTATAAGGAGCTTTTAAGTACAGGAAGTAAACAGAGCACATCAAGAAGTCAAGACGTTTTAACTGCATTTAGTGAGTAACATAGATATTAATAAATTCAGTATTTCGGTAGAATTGCTTTGTCATACTTGAAAATAGACTGTATTCCATTTTCTTAACTGCATAAAATCCCCATAGAAAGTGAAGCAAGCTGAAAGAAATGTACTATATAGCTTCAAAAGTAAGGTGCACATTGAGTTAAAACCTAATGAGATTCAATTCTAGAATTTGGAGGATAATGGAGCCAAAAAACAATCAAGTGTATTATACATTTCACTGTTGTTTTTCCTAAGATAGTTTGCTTCAATTATGAGTCCATTTGGTGCATCTATAAAAATCCACCAGCAGGGCTCTCCCTTGCATTATAATTTAGAAACAAATAATTTATTTTTTATTTCCTTGGAAGACAATATAACCCCTGAAAGCCCTAAAAAACTAAATATATTGAATTTCAAAGTGAATGACTAATGTTTACAACCTTATACTTGCTTGTGCTATTTTTGATCAATTCATCATTAATCTAGTAGTGTTATAAATATGTTATTATTATTAAAATCTATATTTTTTCTTTTAGTTTAAAAAGAATAATAGATCCAAAAATGTACACACAAAAGTTTGTAACATTATTAAATGAAAATTGAAAAGAATGCCCATATTTATGGCTAGCTGTTAATCTTTTGAGCATGTTGTTATTTTCATCATGAAACTAAAAACTTCACACTAAATTGTGTGTTTTTGCCTTTTTTCTCTTTTGAGATAAAGTAATGGGCTTACTCGTTTCTCTTATGACAAAATGATTAGTCATGTGTTCAAATCACTATGTAATACCTGGGTAATAACAACATATAATGGAAAAATGAATTATGGAAAAAAGTCTGACAGTGAAGTCAAAATAACCTTGTCATTTGACTCGGCCTATAGTATCTCATTGGAGTTATTCTACTTGCACTAAGCTTCATAGCCTTACATGGGTTCTTGTTGTCTCCTATATTTTCAGAGAGTTTCTCCTTGCTGGGAAATATTGTTATATTTCATCCTTGGGAGCCCAATCACTTGACTGACTCTTTCAATATCATAACTCCATTATTTCCAAGAGTGAAAAATATTTATTTGATGTCATAATTACAGAGTCATTTCATATATTTTACATAGCTGGTGAATTATAAATTGGTCTCAAAGAGCCCTAGTTGAATATATCTTAAGACTAGATGTTGTAACAAGCAAACTGATAGATTATTTACCTACAATTCATGTGAGTACTTGAAGTTCTAAAGGGATAAGAACATATCATGATAAGGGAGCCTAAAAGGTTATGGATCTATGGCCAGACATTTATATGGTATCAATATATTCTGGGTAATGAAAGATGCTATCAACATCAGGGGATGTGTGAAAAGAAGTAATGGTTTTCAGAGTAGATTGATAATGTTATTCAGGTATATATGTTAGAAATGACCCTAGTGCAGGGATTTTTATGTGATAGTTACTTTAGCTGTAGTCCACAAGGGCAATACATGGTGACAAATCAATGTGTCTTTGTTTCCATCTGTGTTGTCTCTGAACCATTTATCAGTTCTGCTACTGAGAGTCTGATCACATCTAGGAAAATGAGCCTATGGTAAAACATTTTCTCTTTTATGTGGGTAACACTTTTCTGCACTACAGATTCAGTGTGGTGCAAAGAATTAGCTTGAATGTAAAAAATAACTCACTCTCAAATATGCTGAAATTCAGGCAATTACATTTGTATACATCTTTTTAGTTTAAAAAGACAATATAATGCATTTAAATAAATGTGCACAAATGGAAGATAATAAATGGGCAATAAATAATAAATTTAAACAAACAATAAATTTAAATAAACATTTGAAATAATAATGTATGGACCTTCCTTGAAGATTACGTTTTAAATTTTGGCTAAGCAAAATGAATAATTCAAAGTTGTGTACCTGTGGGGCGCCTGGGAGTCTCAGTTGGTTAAGCATCTGACTTCAGCTCAGGTCATGATCTAGCTGTTCATTGAGTTGGAGACCCCCCATCGGGCTCTGTGCTGACAGCTCAGAGCCTGGAGCCTGTTTTGGATTCTGTGTCTCCCTCTCTCTCTCTCTGCCCCCCCCCCCTTCACTCTGTCTCTGCCTCTCTCAAAAATAAATAAACATTTAAAAATTTAATAACAAATTTGTGTACTTGTAATTTGCTTAGGGTGTTTGCAATAGTCATGCAGAACAGTCATGTATTTGGATGGACTTTGCAGTGCTCTTTTCTAGTGCGTAAAGTGCACTAAAATAGGATGAAAGGCAATGTGTTAATGGACTTTATAGTAGATACCAAAGCTACCTCCCCACTCCTTTTTGCAATCATTTTAATCTCTTACCTATCACAATGATATATAGTAATCAACAATTACCCAACCATTAAATTCTTATGCTTAAGAATTTTATTGTGATTGGATTGATGACTGTGGGAAGATAAATGAACAGATTATAAAAGTGTTAGCAGTTCAAACAAGAGGCTGTATCATCTTCAAGAGTTAGAGAACGTCTTCATAGTACACACATTTCAGCATGTAAAGAAATATTAAAATTCATCTAGGAAGATTGTTTGTTACCTTTTCAGAAATTCCACCCCTGTTGCCTAGAAATGTCTACCTCAGGCTCAGCCAACATCTAAATTTATACTTTTTTGATCATATATGTCTGTACTGTTCATGCAATGTCCCTTAGCCACATGTTGCTATTTAAATTATTTAAATGAATCAAATTGAAATGAAATTTAAAATTCTGTTCCTTTGTCATACTAGGCTACTTTCAAGTGTATAATAGTCACATGCAGCTGGTGCTGGCATATTGAATGATGCTGATATGGAAGAATAATTCTTTTATATGAAACCCTTTCATAGATCTCCTTCAGGCTTTCTTTTCCAACTTAAGCCTCCTGAATTTATTTCAGCTATGCCTTTTGCCCTCAACTACCGGCCCTTCACTTGTGAATATAATTTTCATGAGCCACTGTTAACTTGAATTCCTTATAGGAATTTCACCTCTACTAGCCTGCAGTGCTTCTAGTCTTTGTTATTTCATTCAATGGAAATCATTCATACAATTGCTCTAACCATGATCATCAGTAGTATTCTTGATTACCCACTGTCTCTCACATTGAGAAGTTCTGCCATTTCTAGTTGCAAAATAAATATGGCAGGTCTATCCTTTCTCTTGTCTACATGGCCATGGACCCCCATCTAGTTCAAGCCACCATCATCTCTAGGTCTGAATGAATATAACGTTTTTTTTTAATCTCTCTATTTATATTCTTGCCCTCTAAACCATTTTTTTGCATATTAGCTATCATAAACATTAAAGATAAAAGTCACAACCCGCATCATCCTTGTGTTCTTGTGTAATCCACTATTTATTATCTTTGAAGCATAGCATATTATTCCATTAAGAAAACGTATGCAATGAACTGGTTGCAAGAAACATATCATAGTGGTTAAGAAAGAAGGCCCTCTATAAGCCTGTTTAGTTTAGAATCCTGACTTACTGGCAATGTGATTTTGAAGAACTTACTTAACTCTTGTCCCTCCAACTCATTCCCTCCTTGTCAAATACAGATAGGAACAGTTCCTTTCTCAAAAGATTGTTGTGAGGCATAAATGAATTGATTTAGAATAGTAGATGACATATAATAATTTCTCAGGAAATATTCAATATTATTTTTGCCAGAAGAAAAAGGCACAGCATTATTCTCACTTATGCATACTCATTGCATTGTAGACTCAATGCCTACCCTCGGTTTAGTTTCTCTAACCTACTAAGTTTTTTACCAACTCCAGATTTTCACTCAGAGCCTGAAATGCTCTCCCTTGTTTTCCCCAAACTGGCTTATGCTCAGTCTCATTTGGCTGATTGTTACCTTCTCAGTATACACTACCTTGGAATTCTAGGTTTGTATCTATCAGATTCTAAAATTATTTCATTTGATTACTTTCTAATCATTATCAGTATGTTCAATTAATTTTTTACCTATTTTCTTGCTAGGTGTCTGCGGTTCTCTCTTGTTCACATCTATTCTTTGATGCCTCATAGGTCATAGGTCATAATAAAAATTGACTTATTCAATGCAAGCATGAATTAATGACTATTTATAAGCCCAAATTTTAAGCATATCATGACCAGAACACAAGATAGTGGTACAAAAATATTTTTACTCATTCTACAAGTTATTTTGTATAACAATATCACACTTTTTTGAGTATTTATTTATAGTGAGCTTATTCTGAATCAAAATCTTTGTATATTTTTTACACATGTGCAACATAATTTTGGATTTAAGGTTTAGTGTCTTCTTTAAAAAAATTTTTTTAACGTTTTATTTATTTTTGAGACAGAGAGAGACAGAGCATGAACAGGGGAGGGTCAGTGAGAGGGAGACACAGAATCTGAAACAGGTTCCAGGCTCCGAGCTGTCAGCACAGAGCCCAACGCGGGGCTCGAACTCACTGACCTTGAGATCATGACCTGAGCCAAAGTCGGCTGCTTAACTGACTGAGGCACCCAGGTGCCCTTAGTGTCTTCTTTAAAGAAGATATTGCTAAAGTTCATCTCATGGGACTAAAGCTATTGATGTATTTCATAAACTTGGTAATCATTTTCAGAATACAGTATTTGATATTTTTTGATAGATAGGCAAGAAATGACCTGTTAGCATTTCAAATATGAATATCTGCTAATAAATGGATAGTATTGGTGTGTAAGTGCTTATTTTCTCACGTAGAGTTGATGATATTTTGATTCACAACTTAGTGTCAACCTCACATATCTACCTATTTGCAGACAGAGAGCTAGAATCAGTAGATTTCAGAAATCTTGCAGAATAGCTTGCAGAATAGCTCCCAATGAGGTTGCTTATTACATAGAAACAGAAAAATGAGTTCCATCAGCCCAGGCTCAGTCAAGTCAAAAAGGTGTTAAAATAAAAATTACAGAGTTAGCAGCTTATGCCATCTTAACCTCAAAGACCAGTAAGATATCCTTGTGAATTGTTAGATATGTGACTTCTCTTGTGTGGAGGCTAGAATAAGCAGTAGGTGAATTCCCATTCACTCTGGTCTTTACAGGGAGTAGAATAGAATGACATTGGATATATGAAAGGGGGAATTAAAACATCTTTTTTCCATCACTTAAAGTCATTCTTAAATATCATCCCTAATTAAAAAAAATATATATTGCTTCTTCCCTCACTATAGTTTACCATTTTCTCTCTGATATACATTATTTCAGATATCCACCACAAAAATAAAATGTCTTTATATGAGATCATTTTTTAAAAGCAAGGATTTATGTATAGGCTGAGAACAGTGTGAGATAACCAGGCCTTAGGAAAAATTGAAAACCTTCTAGTTGCATAGTGAAAAAGTTAATAAAGAGAGAGAGATGTGGAAGGAGATTGAGGACTGTGGATTCAGACTACAGGTGATTAAGCTAGTTGGTGTAAAAGATACCACACCAGAGTGATGACCTGAGTGACCAGATATATCAAGCTACTTTCAACTGAACTGCCCCACTAATGAAAATGGACATAGGTTCTGGCTGTTGTTTTCTTATAAAAATAATAATCAACCATGAAAATATTTTGAAGCTCCATTTCATTTTTAACAGTGAAAGTAGCCTCAGGACATTTTTGTGCAATTGTTGATTATGCTCATTGAAAAAAAAACACACAGCAATTTGTAACTGAAATTATCTGTATCTGTATTGATATTTTTAATGGTACAAGAGGTATTCACTAAATCATTATCTTATAACACTTGAATAAAGCAAATTAGATAAAATTTTAATAGGGAAAGTGGCACATCAAAAATGACACTAAATAATTTTCATTCTAGATCAAATATAAACAAATACAATGGAGTCATGGAAGTGAGCTTAATCATTTCAGATATCAAGGCTTAATTATGATCTTTAAACATGTTACATGCTGTGGCTATCAAATTAAGTTGTACATCAGAATCCACACTATTCTAGAGGTTACACATAAGCCTTTGTGAAACTTTGATTGTGGTTCTCACCATTTAATATTTAAGATAGCATGCAGTACCAAACTGAGTAAAATCACTGAGCAGAAAAGATTGAAAAGATTAATATCAAATAAACTTCATCAGGCATACTGATGACAAATAGCTATTACAAAAATATTACAAAATGCTTTTAGAATTTTTATGTATTCTATTTAATTTATTTCTCTGGATAATATCAATATTGCTACCTTGCAGAGTATCATTTTGTAAATCAAGAAAGTAATGCTTTATGTAATCCAATATAAACTATTGAGTTTATTCTTAAATATTTATTTAAAAGTTTTTAAATAGTTTTATTATAAACAGTATAGTAGATATGAATATGAATAAAATATGTCCCTAACTTCAGTGAACTAAGTCTAGTAGGGAAGTGCAGGAGCAGGATGAACACCATTTTATTATATTTCATGTTCTCATTTAATGTTAAACATATGACATATTTATTATTATTTCAATCATAGCCAAGAAAAATTAATCTCAGAGAAAGTACTTGACTTACTTAAAATTCCAGTTGGTTTGAAAATATGGAAACAGGATTTGATTCCATATGTGCCTTGGCCTAAGGCATATGTTCTTTGAACTGTATTACATAGCCATCCACAAAGCCAAGACTTATATCTCTATCAGCTAAAAGCATATGACATATAAGTAGATACTCAGTTTAAAATGAGATAGAGAGGCAAAGGAAAAGTTTCCTCTCTTCAGGTAGAGCGGAAGAAACTTGGTGCCATCATGACTGAGGGAGGCTTAAGAGCTGCTAATCAGGAAGTTGGGCAATAAAGGATATGTGGAATTTTAGTAGGTAGAACTGATAAGAAAGCTACTTCTGGAGGGGTGGGAAGTACATGAGAAAGAAACATGCCTTCCTTAAATATATTCTAGATATTTTCTTTGAGGAACATTTTAATAACAGATTTTCTATGAGATGTTGCTTTTATGCTTATATGAAAGTCATTTACCTGCTCTATGGGGGCACTACCTGCATAAATAATGCAATACTCAATGGCTAAAGTTTGTACCAATTGTATTTCATATAATTGTTGATTGGACAGAAAACTAATCCTTGCCTAGTAGACTTACCTTCTAGGGTGGTCATGTTCTTCTATTTCTTAAGCTTTGGAAGAAAATGGTTTAACTTCTACAGCAATACCTATCAGAGCCAGTTTGTACAATATTGATAGAGGTAGAAAATCTAATTTTCAGATTTTGGCTTATAATATCTTGAAAGGTAGAGAAATCTGATTGTGTAATAGTGGGTTGGTTTATTAGAGGTAAAGTGGTTGACTTGTATTAAATAAATTTTCCAGACCTCAAATTCAATACCAACTTTACAACTTGCTTTTCTCATTTGATAAAATATCATGGGTATTCTTTCAAGTTGATTAATATAGAGATTATTCATTTTTGAAGTAGATGTGTAGACTTTTGTATTACAAATGAATGTCAATTAACTTATTTGTTCTCTAACTAATGTATATTAATATTTATGTCTTTCTAAAAACTCCAAAATAATGGTGTAATAAATATTCTTATGACTATATTCTTATATATTAGGCTGAGGTTGAGTTGTGATAAGATAAATCTTCCAAAAGAAAAATTATGACTCAAAGCCTGCTTTATGCCTCAGGTTTTAAAATCATATGGTCATCTCAAAAGATTCAGGAAAAGCATTTGACAAAATTCAACATCTTGTCATGATAAAAACTCTCAAAAACTGGGTAAAGAGAAGCATATCTCAACATAATGAAGTCCATCTATGACAAGTCCAAAGCTAACATCATCCACAGTGTTGAAAAACTCAAAGCTTTTCCTTTCAGATCAAGAAAAAAACAAGGGTACCCGCTCTCACCTGTCCTAGTTGACATAGTACTGGAAATCATAACAGGAGCAATAGGGCAAGAAAAAGAAATACAAGTTAACCAATTAGAGAAGAAGAAATAAAAGCATCTGTTTGCAGATAACATGATATTATATTAAGAAAATCCTAAACACTCCATTAAAAAACTGTTAAAATTAATACATGAATTCAGTGTAGTTTCAGGACAGAAAACCAACATACATAAATCAGTTGTGTTTATATATACCAAAAAGGAACTATCAGAAAAATATATTAAGAACAAGTGTTGATGAGAATGCGGAAAAAAAGGAACCTCTTGTACTGTCGGTGGGAATGGAAAGAGGTACAGCCACTGGTGAAAACAGTATGGAGGTTCCTCAAAGTTAGAAATAAAACTACCCTACAATCCAGTAATCACACTACTGGGTATTTGCCAAAAAAAATACAAAAACACTAATCAAAAGGGATACACACACCCCTATGTTTATAGCAGCATTATTTACAAACACCAAATCATGGAAGCAGGCCAAGTGTCCATTGATACATAAATGGATAAAGAAGATGTGGTATATGCACACCGTGGGATACTATTCAGCCATAAAAAGAATGAAATCTTACCATTTGCAATGATGTGAATGGAGCAAGAGAGTATAATGCTAAGGGAAATAAGTCAGAGAAAGAAAAATACCATATGATTGTATTAATATGTGGAATTTAAGAAACAAACAAAATAATGAGTAAAGGAAAAATGAAGAGAGAGAGAATGAGAGAGAGAGAGAAAGCAAGAAAAAGACTCTTAATTATAGAAAACAAACTGATGGTTACCTTAGGAGAGGTGGGTGGGATGATGGGTAAAGTAGTGACTGGTAATATCATCACAGCAAGGAATGCACTTGCTGTGATGAGCAGGAAGTGTTGTATGGAAGTGTTGAATCATTAAAATGTATACCTGAAACTAATATAACACTGTATATTAACTATACCAAAATTTAAAAAAATTAAAAAGAAAAAAAACAAAAAGAAATTAAGAAAACAATCACATTTACAATAGCATTATGAAGAAAAAAACAAAAAACAAAAAACAAAAAACTAAGGAATAAATTTAACCAAGAAACTAAAAGTTCTGTGCCTTGAAATTATAAAACATTGACAAAAAAAAGTAAGAAGGTGCAATAAATGGGGAGGTATTCTGTGTTCATGGGTTTGAAGAATTAATATTGTTCAGATGTCCATTCTATCCAAAGTGACCTACAGATTCAGTGCAATCTCTACCAAAATTTAAATGCCATTTTTCACAGACAAAGAAAAAAAAATAGAATTGGTATAAAACCATAGAACCACAATGAGATATCACCTCATACCTGTTAAGATGACTATTAATAGAAAAAAAATAACAAATGTTGGCAAAGAGGCGGAGAAAAGGGAACCCTGGTCTATTGTTGCTGAGAATGTAAACTGGTACATCCACTATGGAAAACAGAATGGGATTTTGCAAGAAATTAAAGTTGATCCAGCAATCCTACTTCTGAGCATATATCTAAAGGTCATGAAATCACTATCTTGAAGAGATATCTGTACGTCTATGTTCATTGCAGCATTATTCACAATAGCAAGGTATGGAAAT
The DNA here is from genome assembly GCF_018350175.1 of Felis catus. Classification (NCBI taxonomy): domain Eukaryota; kingdom Metazoa; phylum Chordata; class Mammalia; order Carnivora; family Felidae; genus Felis; species Felis catus. Next base: position 62,670,066 of record NC_058368.1, on the reverse strand, counting down.
AGCGGATTAATGGATAAAGAAAATCTGATATGTGTATTGACAATAGAATAATATTCAATCCTAAAACAAAATGGAAACCCTGCCAGCTGCGACAATATGGATAAACTTGGAGGATATTATGCTAAGTAAAATAAGACGGCAAAGAAAGACAAATATGGTCTGGAATCACCTGTATGTGAATCTTAGAAAAATTGAATGGTGGAAGAGAGTGTAGAAAAGTAGTTGCCAGGGCTGGTATTTGGGGGAAATAGAGGAATGTACAGCAGCACAAAATTTCAGTTATAAGTGGAATAAGTTCTGAGGTCTAATGTATAACATAATAACTATAATTGATAATACTCTATTATATAATTAAAATTTGTGAAATAGGCTTAAGTATTGTCACAAAGAAAAAGGAAATTAAATAATCCACACATTCAACTTGAAGTAAGATGAATAAAGAAAATGGAATATTAATGAAATTGAGCTCAGATTATAACCAAACTAAAAATAATCAATAATGAATAAAGAATATGTAAGACAAACACACCCCCCCAAAAAAAACCTGCTTAAAATATCATTGAATTAGGGAAAAAAACTAAAAAGTGTGTTCAAAATATTTTTTTTTAATTGAAGGCGCACTTAAATAATATTTTGGATAAAAACAGTAAGGCTGGTTGAATTAAAGCAGGTGACAAGAGCTGAAAGATTTGCTTTGGTGCTTTTCACCTGGATTATACTTTCAACTCAGTCTCTTAATACCTGTATGATATGTAACTTAGCCACTCTATGTGTTAACTTTTTCATGTGTAAAGTGGATTTGCAACATTACCTAACTCTTGAAACTTCTGTGAATATTACATCATTTAAATGCTTAATACTTATCTCATGTAAATAAACTAATATAAGTACTCAATAACTATAAGCTAACATGATCTAAATGGAAAACCAAAATAGAATATTTTCACTAACAAATTTAAAATCCTAAGTTAAATAGACACTTTTCTAGGAAAAATATAAATTTTGAAATTTAATTCAAGGTAAATTGGCCACTTGCTATGAAACAATAAACTTTAAAAAAACTGAAGATATGGATTAGGAAGGATATTTATAAAGCCATGAAGTTTTATAGTATATTGTTCCAAGATTTAAGAAATAGAAAATTCTTATTTTATATAAAGACATTGAGACTAATATAACCCTGATATTGGAATATTATTTATATACATTAATTTATCTTTCAAAGAGTCATAGGACTCTAAAGTGCATTATTTTGAAATGTCTCCCTTTTTGAAATAATCATGTTTCCATCTTGGACTTCAAAGTATTTGATTAGACTTGATAACAAAAATAATAAGCTTAATTTGATACTAATAATAAACATGTATTTATAATAAAAATGTAAACATAATAGTAAAATGGGGCTTAGTCCAAACTTATTCTATTTTTTAATCTCATTATTTATTTTTTAAGAACAAAGATCTGAAACAGAAGAAGTAGCTTTGTTTGACAAACAGTATTTTGGGTTCTCAAATATGAGGAATTTGAAGGACTAAACTCACTTTTACTAACCTTCTGGAGTGTACTCTGGGTATAACTCTTAATGAGTCTGTGTTTCATATTTGTGACTTTTCTTTCCCTAGTTAGATTGATCAGTTCCTTAAAAAGATAAATCTTGTTAGACACTACCTTGATTTTATGAGAAATGCAAATAGAAAATGTTCTGCTAGGTAAACAGTGTAGTTTTTAAAGTGTCAGATCAGATTATTAGAACTAGTTTCTCAATATAATGACTTCCATGTTTGTAATCACCTTCAAGTAGTTTAAACTCTTTAAAATTCTAAAGTTTTAACATTGAAATTTTGTTCTGAACCAAATTGCTTTCTCTTTTCATTCAAATAAATACCTATGGGACTACTTTTTTTCACTGCTACCTTTGAATGTTGTCTTTGTTCTCATGAGCAATTTTGTTTGCCTTATTTCACAGCTTATACACAATTTTCAGCATTTTTCAGCGAAATGTTTAGTTTCTAACTTCCACGATTACATTCCATCCAGTTTAAAACAGACGATTGACTTACTGATTGTTTTATTTCTTTTTCCAAACCTCCATTCAATTATCAGTAAAGAAAAAAAAAAAATTTAAAAGCCCTAGATTTGAAATGAAGTAGAAACCAGGGATAAGCAGACAATAATGATAGATAATAATAATAATAATACATAGATAGATGATAGATAAATGCCTTCTCAATGAAAAAAAAAAACTATTAACATGTTTTTAAGGACCAGTACAAATTTCCTTTCTCAAGAGAAAGATTTCTTTTTATTGAAAGTATTCCCCTTTAATCTGCAAACAAATCATCAGTAGATCTGGTTAAAATTCATTGAATTATATTTTATTTTCTAAGTGAAAAATACATAATTATATGCTCATATGGTATAATTTAAAACCATGTTAATCAAAGTGTGGTTCTTGAGCCATTATCATCATCATCTTCTGGGAACTTATGAAAATACAGAATCTCCTTTACTTACATAGAAAGAGTAAACATCTCAAGTCTTAAATGAATGTCACTGGAATCATTACCAATCTGTGAAAAAATACTGTTTTCTTTTTTTCATTGTATACACTGTTAATTGTATCAACTTAATTCACACACATTTCATTTTGTCCCATAATTACTAAAAGTGCATCTAACTTGCTTCTTCCTGACTCTCAATCATTTGTGTCATATTCAGCTTCTATAATCATATCAATTCTCGCCCAGCAAACTTTCAGTGATTATTGCTTACCGAATTAAATGACGCTCCTTTGTTTCACAGTTAAGATTTGTCATAATATGCCCCTCTGCTTTCCCTTTTCACATTATCTGTCACTCCTTGTTTATATATTCTACATTCCTGGTAATCTGACTGGTGTGTGTCTCTCAAACATGCATTATATTTTCCTAGCTTTCAGCTTCAATTTTTATGCCAGGAAAGAATTAAAGGAATGGTCCAATGGGGCAAAAAACTCAAAGAACACAAAAATGTCTTTAAAGTTGTACTTGAAGTTTGTCTCTTATTCCAGAAAAACATTGTATCTCAAAATACTAGAATATCTGTCAAATGAAAGTGATTTTCATACATTACAAGGAACCGTGAAAAATCAGAAATATATAAAAAGATAATAATGGATAGGGAAGAATTTCATTTTTAAACTAGAGTCAAATATCTACACGCAAATTGTAGTCCACTTCTATCATATTTGAAGAAATAATAGCAAGGGGATGACAGATATAATATACATCAGAGTTAAATACTAAATTAGAACTTTCTAAATAGTAAACATACACAATGAATATAGAGGTCATGAAAACATGGACAGGAGAATGGGTTTTAAACCATTTGGAAGTATTTCTTTCCTGGCATATTGTGTTCTAACATCTAGTAATTTAGATTCACATTTCTTTCTTCATAAGTGTGAATACAATTTTCTCTACTTTAAGAGATGCGATGAGCTTGTCTAGTAAAATATTCTTTATTTTGATCCTTCTAACACTCACACAACTTTCATGCATTGCACGTTAGCACCCCTTATCTCCTTTTGTGTGCCAGATTCAGATTTTCATACCTTGATTAGTGAAAGAATATTTTGAACTATTACACGATGCTGCTGCCAGCTGGCTCTAACAAATCAGTTTTGTCAAAGTCACCAACTTTGCATATCAGTATGGTGTGGTTTGGAATGACTTTTATTTCATTCTTTTCATGTAATTTTATAAAATGAGTGTAAAATAAAAAGTATAAAATTCTAACGTCGGAGTTTTTTTTGTTTTTTTTTTTTTTAATTTTTTTCAACGTTTATTTTATTTTTGGGACAGAGAGAGACAGAGCATGAACAGGGGAGGGGCAGAGAGAGAGGGAGACACAGAATCAGAGCCATCAGCCCAGAGCCTGACGCGGGGCTCGAACTCACGGACCGCAAGATCGTGACCTGGCTGAAATCGGACGCTTAACCACTGCGCCACCCAGGCGCCCCTCTAATGTCAGTTTTTTTAAAAAAAATTTAAAAATGTTTATTTTTAAAACTTTTTTTTAACGTTTATTTTTGAGACAGAGACAGAGCATGAACGGGGGAGGGGCAGAGAGAGAGGGAGACACAGAATCGGAAGCAGGCTCCAGGCTCCGACCATCAGCCCAGAGCCCAACACGGGGCTCAAACTCACGGACCGCGAGATCGTGACCTGAGCCGAAGTCAGATGCCCAACCGACTGAGCCACCCAGGCGCCCCATAAAATGTTTATTTTTGAGAGAGAGACAGAGCATGAGCAGAGGAGGGTCAGAGAAAGAGGGAGACAGAATCTAGCTGTCAGCACAGAGCCCGAAGTGGGGCTCAAAGCCAAAAACCGTGAGATCATGACTTGAGCCGAAGTCAGACACTTAACCGACTGAGCCACTCAGGCACCCCTAATGTCACTTATCTTTGTAACAGTAGAGCAAAATTAAAATTCTATTTGGCATGTGTAAAATTGTTAGCCTCCAATGGACAATTTTTGGACTTAAACTAGTTAACTATTAATTCAGTTGTGAAAAGAAAGTAATGAAATTAAGAAACAATATTGAGTTCTACAAAGAGAACATTAAAATAAATTCCATAGCAGCTGGTGTAATATTGAAACTTACTATTTTTTTCTATATTGTAAACTCTGGGAAAAAAACGCACTTAGAACATCACTTTTTATATAGTTGACATACACTGTTACATTAGTATCATGTATACAACACAGTGATTTAACAATTCTGTACATTACTCAGTGCTCACCACACTAAGTGTAGTTATCATCTGTCACCGTCACTATACAACATTATTACAAGATTGTTGACTATATTCCCTATGCTGTCCTTTTCAACCCAGTGACTCACTTATTTAAAACTAAAGGTTTGTACCTCTTAATCTCCTTTTCCTGTTTCACCCATTCCCCTACCTCTTCCCTCTGGCAACCAGTTTGCTTCCTATATCTGTCTTTTTGGTTTTCGGTGTCTGTTCATTTGTTTTGTTTTTCAGATTCTACTTTAATATGTTGATTGACTCCGTTTTTCTGGAATTGATGATTTTATGATTAAGCAAAATGGAAGGTGGTGCTGTCAAAGTCTTGCCTTTGTGATAGAATTATTTTCTGTCAGGAGCTCATGTGGCTTTTTGTTTTTAGCACTGATCCATATCTTCAGGCCAAGATTGACAAGACTTTCTATGCAGTCATCAGAGTTCACTGTGGGTTTACTCTTATGTCCAAGTAGAACCTTCCAGGACCATTTTAATCCACCTTCTGCTACAGATCAGAGGCAACCGTTGTCTTTTGTGTCTGTGTCACCCAAAGCTCGGGATAGTTATTCTCCACCTTTACTGCAGTATAAGAATAGAAGTGACAAAGAGTATTATTTTCTCACAATTCCAGCAAAAGCAAATATTGCAACGTCTGAGTTTGCATTTAAAGTATTTAACTTTGTAACACAGAAGAATAAATATAAAAAAGCCTCTAATTAAGCATATGGGGCCCCTGGGGGCCCTTGGGGACACCTGGATGGCTCAGTCGGTTAAGTGCCCAACTCTGCTCAGGTCATGATCTCACAGTTCATGGGATCAAGCCCTGCGTCAGTCTCTGTGCTGACAGCTCAGAGCCTGGAGCCTGCTTCAGATTCTGTGTCTCCCTCTCTCTGCCCCACACCTGCTCACATTCTGTCTGTCTCTCTCCCTCTCTCAAAAACAAATAAACATTAAATTAAAAAAAAAAAGAATATGGGTCCCCTGGGTGGCTCAGTTGGTTAAGCTACCGACTTTTGATTTTGGCTCAGGTCGTGATCTCAGTTTCTGAGATCCAGTCCTCTGTTGGCTGCACAAAACCTGCTTGGGATTCTCTCTCTCCCACTTTCTCTGTCCTTCCCCTACTCATGCTCTGTCTCTTCCTCTCAAAATAAATAAATAAACTTAAAAAAAAAAGAATATGTGACCCACGTAAAAAATTAACATGGTAAATAAAAATATATACTATTTAAAGGACTAAATATTTTCAATAGGATTTCACCTAGTATTAAACTGACAACTCTTTGCAGAGTGTAGATACTCTATGTATTTTTTCATGTCTATTCAGCACTGGCAAAGCAATTTCTCTTGTGCACTGCACTCTGGAGATATATATTTATGTACATATACACACATACATATATCTGGATGTGTGTGTGTGTGTGTGTGTGTATGTGTGTGTGTGTATATATATATATATACACACACACACATACATACATATATATTTATATGTATATTTGGAGTTCTTGAATTTTCTGAAAGCTTAGATTATATCATTAAGAATATGTGGAAGAAAAATAATAACATCAGATATAACAGATTATTTGGAAAATATATTATGCCAGTTACTAAAGAAATTTCAGGGAGGATTCAAAATCACTAATTATTTGCATTGCTCCTATCTCCACTATATAATCCTATACTCCATGAGGTTATTTTAATAACATTTTCCTTTTAGTATTTTAAGACTTGAAGAAATTGATTCCCTTTAAGAATCTCAACATGGCTTTGATATTTGAGGTAATCCAAAAGTAATTTCATTAGAAAATATTCTTGCATAGAACATAGCATTTTTCTCACATTTGTTTTTACCTTTGAATTTAGGGAAATCTAAATTACTTACTTTTTACTGGTATTTTGCAATTGACTAAATATCAATATAGCCTAGTTTTCAATCATGTTATGCTTTATACTTTTGAAAATCTTTATATAATCTAGTCAGTCATCGGAACATTCTGTTAATATGTAGTCTAAAGTATTTTAATATTGCTGAGCACCCATAGTATATATTTGCAAATGCTGAAAGTTTCTTATGACCTTTGTGAAAATTATAAAAATGATTATAAATGTCTCAACAGCTAGACAGAACAAACAGCACTGGATTTTCCGGGAGTGTGATGTATAAGCCACAGAACATCTGTGCTATGAATGTTTAAATACATATGAAATCTGCCTTCATGCAGCAAGCACCTAGGAAAGCCAAATACATAATGGTGGTTTTATGAAATATTTTGGTCCTAGTGCAAGGAAATTTTATCTTAATATAATAGAAATCATGACAGATCTACAAAGCCCTGATAGGTGTATAACGGCATTCAGATCAGAATAGTGGTATTTGACTTGTTAAGGTCTCTGTGTGGCAATAATTGTGTTGCAAACAGACAAAAAATGATCAATATATTTTGGAGTTGATCTCAAGTAGTGTATTCTTGTCTCATATTAAAGAATCTTGTATATGTGTATTTAATAATATTTGAAGTACTCATCATATTAGCTGTTTTTTTTTTTCTTTCCCGTTTCTTATAAATCACCTATTGGTATGCTTTAGCATGTCCATAAATTAAGAGGAAAGTTCCTAGAAAGTAGCAAATTCTTCTATGCCTCTCCCCTGTTTTTTTCTTTATTTTACATAATTTAGTATTTCTTAGATATCAGTTAGATGTCGTGACACACTCACTAATACTTGACTTTAAACTGAGAAAATGGCTGGGGTGCTTGGGTGGCTCAGTTGGTTGAGCTTCCAACTTCGGCTCAGGTCATGATCTTACAGTTCGTGGGTTCGAGCCCCGCATCAGGCTCTGTGCTGACAGCTCAGAGCCCGGGGCCTGCTTCCGATTCTGTGTCTCCCTCTCTCTCTGCCCCTCCCCCACTCACACTCTGTCTCTCTCTCCTTCAAAAATAAATAAACATTAAAAAAAATTAAAAAAAATAAACTGAGGAAATGGCTTTATACATAAACGATATTGTTAATGAAGGGGAATGATTTTGCTGCTTAAATTTCTGTATTTTGCAATTTTCTGTTTAAAAATTGCATTAGGATTTCCAACAGTGCCTGACTCTTGAAGGAAATGTAGAATTTTGTGAATTAATTATTAATCATAATTTTTTGTAAGAACTATTGGACACAGATATTATTTTCAATACATTTTTTAAAAAGTTTTATTTATTTTGAGAGAGATGACGTGTGCACATGCATGAGTAGTGGTGGAGCAGTGAGAGAGGAAGATAGAGAATCCCAAGCAGGCATCATGCTCAGCACAGAGCCCAGCTTGGGGCTTGATCCCAGGAACTGTGAGATCATGACCTGAGCCAAAATCAAGAGTTGCACGCTTAATCCACTGAGCCACTCAGGCATCTCTAGATGTAGATATTCTTAGACAGTATCCATATAGGCATGCGAAAAGCTTATATAAATAATAGCCAAAGTTAGCAATGAACATTGCTCCATAAAAACACAAACGCTCTGTCCTCTAATTTCACAAAAGCAAATTAAAACCAGTATTAATTATTAATATATGATATGCCACGTCCAGTGCTAAGCCTATTACATCATTTATGTCCATAAGAAATTTCTAAGTAACAATTATTATCTCACTTTTCTACATCATAAAACCGAGTCTTCAAAAGGTATGTAACTTGATGAAGGTGTGCATAACTAGAAAGTGGCCAGGCTGTGGTGGGACCCAAGTCATCTGACTGTAGATGTAAAGTTCTCACCCATGTTCTACTAACGATTAGACAGCTAATAATAATACCAATTCTCAGGGACTGCATTTCCCTTTTACTTTCAACACATTTTCATGCATACAAGATGTGTTCCATTGTTCTCTGATTTTGAATGGAAACATGAATAACACGGGAGAAAATTTTCATACTGTTTCCAATTGTGCTTCTCACATAGAAACTGACGGAAAGAAGGATTTTATCACATTATGATCAGTCATACTTGCAAATCCCATTTGAAGTGTCAGAGTGAAAATGTCTGCTCTTTCTGCTGTGCTCTTGGATGACTTATCTCTGTCATTTAATTTTAAAAAGCAAATATTTTGAACTATACAAATATTTCTGTTTATATATAAGCATCACAGAAAAAATCATGAATCAACATCTTTGCAGGATATAAATCATATTATCAATTAAAATTTCAAAATCTGCCATAGTATAGTGAACTTGTGTAATTTAGATTCTGTAATTAAATTTTATTGAGTGTAATTTTGTCTTCATCTGTATAAGTGAAACAAAAGGAAGATCTGGGGTTTGAGGAGTAGAAAAGGGTTTTAAAAAGCAGAAATAACTATACCTCCATTTAGTTTCCTGGTAAAAATATTTGAGCAAGTTTTTTCCCACAGAACAGAATTAAAAATGTATATACTCAAAATATTATGATTATTTCAACTTCCTGAAGAAGTTTTAGGAACAAAGAATAGACAACTAGAATAGACAATATGCCAAATTTCACGAATTCTAAACTATACCTGTGTGTGCATGTAGCATGTGTATATGTGTTTAACTGCTGAGAACATAGCAGCTTTGCTGAACTATATTCCTCTTTCTCATTCCAAGTGAGACACAAAATTATTTGCACTCCTTAATGGTTGCCATGATATTCTTGTGATGGCTGGAAGCTTGCATTTGTATAGATGCAATGCCTTTGCATTGTTTTTCATTTCTTAGGGGAAAAGGGAAGGCAGAGTAGATCATTGTGTTGGTCACTGAAACTATCTCCAAAATGTTTTAATTATTACCAACAAGTCACCCTACTTTAATTCACAATATTTATTCATTCAATATAATACAGTTTAACAAATCCACAGAGTGCTTCCTATGTTCAAAGAGAGGCATGATTGCAGCCTTGTTTTCACGCACCTAGATAATGAACTTTAAGATATATATCTACTCAGGGCGCCTGGGTGGCTCAGTAGGCTAAGTGTCCCACTCTTGGTTTCAGTTCAGATCATGATCTCCCAGTTCATGAATTTGAGCCCTGTGTCTGGCTCAGTGCTGCTGGTGCAGAGACTGCTTGGGATTTTCTCCCTCTTCCTCCCTCTCTGTCCCTCCCCTGCTCTCTCTGTCTCTCTGCCTCACAAAATAAATAAGTAAACACTAAGAAAAAAAAAGAAATATATCTAATTGTCACCTTAATATTCTGTAAATAATTATTTAAATGTAATGTATTGGGTTATTTTATTTTATTGGAATATAAGGCATATCTTATACTGGCATAATTTTCTGCTGTTTTCTAGAATTCATGTTCATTTTCTTCAACTTTCCAATTGTACTGAATTGGCTCCCTTGACACATTTTAATGATGTTTACCTAAAGAAAAAAAAACACAAATTGGATATTGGAATAAATGACTTTTCCAAGCTTTAGGGAATCTCATTCCTATTTCAGATTGTTTTTGCTTCCTAATCGTGGATGATTTTAGGCTTGAATCAAATAGACAACTACCTATTTTGTTTAATTGGGAGATATCTTAGAAAAACCTCAACATTTAATTCACTTAATACCTACCATATATACACATTTCTAAATATTTCTTTCCCAGACCCAAACATATGTCTTCATTTCCTGTCATTTTCTTTGGATTTAGACATTCAATACAACAGCAGTTTCTATGTGAATTATGACTGCCAAATCATTGAGATCATTCTGTTTAGATGTCAGGGAGCAAAGGCTTAGAAACTAGCCAACCCTTAGTGGAGAAAGTTTTCTCTAATATCTATCTACACAGCCAGACCCACCTGGAGAAGAAGGTCATGCCTTTACAAGAGGTCAGAATATTCAGGGGAAAAGGGAGTTACTGAAAAAAATTAATGACAACATAGTAGAAAAAGTGAAGACAACTATATTTGGTAGAGAAATGGAACCACTGGGCAGAAAATACGAAGATACTAGATCCAACAGTGGCTCCCAATACTGTCACTTTGAGCAATTCACAAAGGCCCTCTTACATTATTACATAGGATGTTTCCCTATAGAAACTTTAAGGTTCTTTCCAATTCAGAAATTATTAACATTTGATTTTAGAAATATATTTCTGCTTCTATTCCATTCTAAAAAATAATAACAAGGAAGGCAGAGAAGGGAGGAAATTATCCATCATCGATCCTGATTATACTATAACTACCAGTATTGAATTTTAATAATAATGAGGAGACAAATCACAACATATGCTGCGGCAGAAATAAGAGAGAAAAAAAAGAAAAATTTCCTAACACTCCAACATAAACTTACTGCTTTACTCAAGACACCACCAATAGCATCTTCCTTTTAAATGTTGTCATGGGGAGACTCTCATAGGTTTCTACTTTTCTACACAGCTGGGGATTATACAGAAAAGATTTATTTGGACAAAGTTAATTTGGCACATGTGATACCACCTGCTGTCTGTACTGTATATATTTTTTGCTTATTCTGAAATGGCTCTGATGTTATCATTTTGTCTTCAGGTACAGAAGGAAATAAAACACCCCCTACCACTACTCTCCTGCATTTGCCTTCCTCTTTTAAAAACACAGGGCCATAAAAAGATGATTTGCAAAACTGGAATGAAAGATCAGAATGTTATTTTTATTATGATGTTAATAACGAGCTTGCAAGGCATGCACTGCCTGCCATTATTACTGTTTGTTGTATAGAGCCTAAAAACCAACAACTGGCATTTGGTCCTTCATGAGATGATTCATCTAATCACTCATTACTGCCTCTTCCGCTCCTAAAACCCATAAGCATATTATTACAATCAGTGGTGGTTAATTTTATGTCACCTTGAATGGCTTAAGAGATACCCAGGTAGCAGAGTGTTTCTGGATGAGATCAGCATCTGAATCAGAGCTCCTGCTTCTTCAACCCTTGGACTCCTGGTATTTAAACCAGGAACTCCTGGTTCTTAAGCCTTTGGACTTGGACTGATTTATACCAACATGTTTCCTAGTTCCAACCATGTAGATGGCAGAGTATGGAAATTCTTGGGGTCCATAACTGCCTAAGCCAATTTCTAAACAAATCTCTCTCTTTCTTTATTGGTTCTGTTTCTCTGGAGAAACCTGTCTAATGTAACCAGGTTATTAATAAGCTTACGTTTTAAAATCACATAATCAACTTTTTAATAATGGGGTGTTGAAATGGATAGTCTGTTCTCCAGGGGGAGGGGGGCACAGGGCATTATCAGCTACAAACATGAGCTCTGCTGTATTAAATGATCTATGTTCTGCTATCAGAGTGTGTACTCAGAAACTCTAAAGTTTGCTTTCTGTCAAGCTCTGGATTGACACTTGCTATTGCGGGAATAACATATTTCCTTTTATTTGTCTTAATTTTACAGTTTAAAAGTTTTAAGGGATCACACCCGAGAAGTGAAAGAGGATACCTGGTGATCTTCAGAGGGACTCTTTTTGATAGGCTGTCCAGTTGCTTAGAAGAGGAGAGAGGATCTCCTCCAAACCAGAGCAAGGTGGGCACTCTTGACCTTGGCCCTACTGAGACCCAAGCTCTGTGCCTGTGAATACTGCTTCCTCTTCCTCTGCTTATTGCTCTATGCAATTCCCAGCCTGTCCTCTAAACCCTCTCATAGGTGTTTATCTTTGCCTTTTGCTTGATGACTTTTTAAAAATTATTTTTAAATGTTTATTTATTTTTGAGAGAGACAGATGAGTGTGAGCAGGGGAGGGGCAGAGAAAGAGGGAGACACAGAATCTGAAGCAGGCTCCAGGCTCCACGCTGTCAGCACAGAGCCCTACTTGGGGCTCAAACCCATGAACTGCAAGATCATGACCTGAGCTGGAGCCGGAAGCTTAACCGACTGAGCCACCCAGACTCCCCTTGCTTGATGACTTTTAATGATACTATTGTTGAATTTAGAGGACTCCATATTTTGTCTATAATATTCTCCTTCCACAGGGTTGCCATAAAGATGTGCCATTGAAATCTTATGAGGGAAGGGGTGTGGTTGATTCACAGTAACAACTGCCACCTCTAAAGATCCAGCACTATATTTCTGTTGGGATCCCACTTCCCCAGATGATTGCCGGCCAATACCTGGGCATGCTCTCAGTGCCAGTGCTGGCCTGTTCCTGTAATTCGTGGAACAGGAACATCTAACAGGGGATGTGGGCTGTGGACTCCCCATTGTCCTGGCAGAAACTTTCTTAAAACTACTGAGACCCTGTAACCTCACAATCCTCTTCTACCCTGTCATATCACAGGCCTATCCTATATTACACTCTGCAGGCTTTCTCCTCTGATGCCTGCTTCCTCCTCCGCTCTCTCCTTCACAGCCATTTCCCCCAATAAGTTGCTTGCATTTCTAATCCTGTCTTAGCATCTGTTTCTTGGTGAATCCAAACTGATGGATTTCCTAATCCTAAGAAGCAGTTGATATGGCTCATTAAAAAAGGAAGAAAAACATAAACACATACAAAATCAGGTTTAAAAAAAGAAAATGTGAGAACAGAGCTGAAAGTATATGGACCAAAGAGACTCTGGTTAATATGCAATCACAAACCAAGTAAAATATTTTACTTAAATAAATATAAAATATAAATATATTTAATATAAATATAAAAAGAATATAAAAACATATAATTTACAAATCTCACTCTGAACTTCCTGGCATCTGGGGAAACATTGTAAATAAATTACACAAATTTTATAGCATAAATGCAACTTATTCCAACTGTCTGGTTCAAAAGCTTGGCCTCTGCTACAGCCCCTTGTCTGTGTCACCACTTCCTTCCTTTGGAAAGTAGTCCCTTCACAACCTTCTCCCCTCACAGTAACCAGGTTGTCTGAATAGCAGGTGACTTCTTGTTCATGACTTTATTCCCTGGCTTCAGTGACAGGCTGATGTATAGACATATGTCCACCACTCTGGATACAGTGAGTGCTTCTGCTAGACATGACTCAAGACTTGTCAACCAGTGATCTTGCCTAAGGTCTTTTAATTAAGGCTGGCAAGAAAGAGTCCTCTTTGTTCTTTGGCTGGAGCTCTGTAGGTGTGCATGAAGATGCCAACGGTCATAGGGAATGATTAACTAAAATAGTAAGATTGGTATCTTGAAAACACCAGAGATGAGAGATTGAGTGCAGATGGTACTAGAATCAGTGATTGTAGTCATTCCTAAGGCTATATCCATCCCTGTTCTTGCTGTGGTTTGGCTATGCAATTCAATTAATTCAACATTTTGCTTAAGGCATCCTGAGTTGATGCTCTGTTGCTTATAAACCAAAAGGCTTATCTAGTGTAGTTGTCATTCTTATTCCTTGATATTACTTTCTTCATAGCATCTCTCTGACATTGTGTGTAATATCATAATAAGCACTTGCAGACTTGTGACAGACTATGTCTCTTGCACTTTAGCTGGTAGAATACAAAATGAATTTATTTCATTGATTGTAACCATTTTATTTTGCATTTTTTCATGCATTATTTAAATATTTAATAAACTTCATTTTTAAGAATAGTTTTAGATTTACAAAAATGTTATAAGAATTCTTGACAAAATTCTTTTTATGTCACACCTCATTTCTCTCAATGCTAATATTAGTTTGGTACATTTGTTACAATTAGTGAACTGATATCAATACATTCTTATCACCTAAAGTCAATATTTTATTCATATTTCCTTAGTTTTTCCCTTGATGTTTTTTTTGTGATCCAGAACCCCATCTAGGTTACCACATCACTTTTAATAATCATATCTCCTTAGGTTGGATCAACTTCTTGTGACAGTTTCTCAGATTTTCCTGTTTTTTGATGACCTTGACAATTTTCCAGAGTGCTAGTCAGGTATGTTGTAGAATATCTTCCAGAGTGCTAGTCAGGTATGTTGGGATTGGTCTGATGTTTTTCTCATACTAAGACTATGGTTATGGGTTTTGGGGAAGAAGATCACAGAAGTAAAGTGCCAGTCTCCTGACATCATATCTGCTTTCATGATAATCTGAGTTCTCATAAATTTTATCCCCCATCTGCTAAATTTGCTTACAACAGGAGAGGCAAATATCACATTACTTTTAAAGAATTATTTATTAGCTTCCTTGGAAGAAAACCTCACTTACTATGTAATATTACTTTTACACTTTCAACATTTGACTTTCAAACATATATTCAGGGCACTTTCATTGCAAATGAGGGAGACTCTGCATCTGATTGAGAGCATTTTATTTGTTTTCACTTTATTCAGTATCAGTGTTCCTGAAACATTTGCCAGTGAGCATGATAGCAGCTTATCTAACATTTTCATTGGTATCTTCCTACTCACTTTTTCCTGTTACTTTAATCAAACTAATTCATCATCTCACTTTCCTTTGATGTTCCTAGAGATTTGTATCTCTCTATATAAGCATTACATCTTTTCTGATTGATTTTCCCCCATGTTCAGTATAAGTGCTATAATCTCTGTTGGGTTTGATCTAGCTAAATTCCATGTCTAAAATTGAATTTTTAGTTATTTCTAGGAGAATTGAGATTTCACACTGATCAGCACTGCTGAGAGTGAAATCAAAGTAAAAAAAAAGTTACTAAAGAATTGTTATGATATGATATATTCATAGACTTTATTCAGTACTGAAAGAGTATTACGTGAAATTTTATTTTATTATTATTATTTATAGACCAACTTGCACCTTTAATGGCATATAGCCATAATCCAGGATATGTGGCATTTTATGTGGCAGTTTATATATATGGCATGGAGGAGTAAGTTAATGATGTCTAAGAACATCGTTGAAGTATACTGCTTTAAAAAAAATGGTAGAGGAGCCATGTGGATATCAGGTGGGAAGGCTAGGCTATATGTATTTGGGAAACAGAGTGCAATATAACAGAGGACATGATATAAAAAATGTTCAACATCAAGGAATCTGAGACAAGTTAGTGGTATCCCATCAGGAAGGAGAACATAAGGAGACATATAATTATATGTGCAGAAATGCCATCACGTGCTATTTATTTTGTTTTCCTACAGATAACTACAAGTTGTTATTTGGGAATAAACTTCAATTTCTAGAGAATGAACTGGAGAAAAGCATTTCTGGGAAAAGACTGGTGACCTGGCCAGGTAACTAGAATCAGAATGCAGAATCAGGACACCACTATGGACCAGGGCATGTAGTGATTTATTCTGTGTAACTAAGGTGAAAGTACTTACAATGCATGTAATAAATTATTAGGAAAATCAGTATTAGAATTGGACTTCTTCATGCTAGTTCAAATTTTTGACAATGGCACTGTTGGATCCAACTACAGAAAACTGTAATTAGCTTCAGGATGTGGCTTAGCTAATGAGCTGAAGAAGAAAGTTTGCTTAAGAATAGTCCCCACTGATAGCACTAAAATTCAATGATCATTGTGAATTGGATTACCCAATTTCTCTCCATTCTGACAATACTGATGAAGATGGATTTTTGACTTCTAAAGCTTCAGTGAGGAGCAGTTTATAATCTATTGGAATTGAATTGATATCTTTTCTATTACAAGGAAAATATATTAGAAATATTTTTAATTATCAATGGCCAAAACATGGGAAAGAATGTAGTGGTGGTTTATTGCCTATAAACAGGATATATAATCTGAATGAAATTTTGTAGTAGTGTTTGAAGATGATGCAAATGATTTCTTGGCTCTAAGAAGACATTTATGATATAAGTGGATATTTCTACATGAACAATAATCCATTCTCAAATGCTTTTGAATTATTTCATGTATTTCTAGGAGAATTGACAACTACCACTTTCTTTCTAGACTTTTATGATGATCAATCATTTCTACTTAATGTTTTTCTACCGAATTAAATTTGGTTTAAAAATATAAATTCATAGAAGTGAAAGAAAGTGTTATGATAAAAATGTCCCTGGGGGTGCCTGGGTGGCTCAGACTCTTGATTTTGACTCAGGTCTTGATCTTAAGGTTCATGAGATTGAGCCCCATGTTGCTGACAGCATGGAGCCTGGTTGGATTTCTCCCTCTCACTCTGTCTCTTTCAAAATAAATAAACATTAAAAAGAAGTCCCTGAAGAAAATAAGTTTTCTTATGCCTTATATTCTTGCACACTGCCCACTCCACAAAAAAAAAATTGTAATAGAAAAGGGAAATACAGTTTAAGTGATATGCTGAAAACCTTGTGAGTTCATTTGGAGAAGAGTTAGATCTGAAAATTTCATGCCTTCTCTATGCAGTGTCTAGTATTCTCTTTGATTCTATTTTTTATTTCCTACCTTGTATTAGCAATATTACAATTCTGAACTGTTTGAAAAATTTCTGGGTGTCTAAAAATAGCAATGTTTCTTTTGAGTTATATAGTTCAATAATTCATAAAGATAATATTTGAAATAGCATCAATGGAGAAATAAGTATTATTTTATTTTTTAATTCCTTTATCATAATAAATGCTAAAGTATTACCAGGCTAAAATATTACTACCCTAATATATTGCCATGTTAAGTTAACTCTACTCTGATTTATTTATTTAAAATTTTTTTAATGTTTATTTTTGAGAGAGACAGACAGAGATTGAGCAGGGTAGTGGCAGTAAGAGAGGGGGACAGAGGATCCAAGCGGGTTCTTCACTGAGAGCAGCAAGCCCTATGTAGGGCTGGAACTCATGCACTGTGAGATCACCACTTGAGCCAAGGTTGAATGCTCAACCGACAGAGCCATCCAGGTGTCCCTTTCGCTATGTTATGAAAACATTTTTATAAACTGAGCATGAATTAGGGAACAGTCCCCAAGATCACTCTCACTTGTCATCAATAGCAAGTTTGGGGTTCCCAAATATCACCCTCAGTTTTGGTTATTTCCCAGAAGGACTCACAGAACTCACTGAAAGCTGTTATATTCATGGTTACAGTTTACTACAGTGAAAATACACAGATCAAAATCAGTCAAAGGAAGAGATGCATGGGGTAAAGTGCAGGAGAATTCCAGATGTACAACATCCAGTTTTGCTCTTTCTGTCAAGGAATGGACAGCTTTAATTACTCCTACAAAAATACATGATGATATACTTGAAGCACAGCCTACTAGGGAAGTTCTCTCAGGCCATGGTGCCCAGAGTCTTTAGTGGACTCTATCAGGTAGCCATGGTGGACTATCCACATGACTGACCTCTTTCCCCAGAGTCTCTGGAGGTACTGAGCTGAGATCTTGTCCCTCAAAGCCACCTACCATAAACCACACTGTTCAATTGCCTGGCTTAGCCTAAAGACACCAACAAAGACGCTTATATCACGCAGGACATTCCAAGGGCTTAGAGATCACTTCCCAGGAGCCAAGGGCAAAGGACAGGTCTTTGATCAAGGTTCAGTTCTTTACTACACACTGAGAAATGTTTTCTCATAATAGTGCTAATTTCTAATTATAGTGAAATTTTAATTAAAAAGTGCTGCTATGAGGTGTAATCACCAAGGTGTCATGAGTTTAAGGTATTGCCTTTTAGCACCAAATTTGGCTTTCTGTACTGACTTTGTGATACTGGAGCTGGGATCCTGAATACCACATATTAGGATTTGCCAACAAGGGGTGCTGGAAGGTAGATGCATAGCTAGAAGAGGAAGAAAGAATTTATTCCTTTCTATCTTTGTATTGGAGACTTTCCTAGGCTTGCAATTTGTGTGAACATCACCCTAATAAAGTCTATTAACACTTAAAGTAAGTATATATCTTTGTAGCAGCAGCTGAATCCAGATGCCAGTTTTCCCAAAATGTGCCACAGTGGCTTCACGTAACTGCCCCTTAAACAAACAACTTAGCAGTGCCCCCTCCCATAGGGCTGTCCTCCAAGCTCAGGTCCATCAGCAGCTGGACAGCTACTCCCTCCTCAGGGATCTTAGGAGACATCCTCTTCTAAGTTTTTAAGTTTTCATAATTCCAACGTCTTTTCTTGTTTCTCCCAGCCCTAGGAGTAGTGGTTACTTTCTCTTTTTTTATTAAAATTTTTTAAAATATTTATTTATTTTTGAGAGAGTGAGAGACACAGCATAAGTAGGGGAGGAGCAGAGAGAGAGGGAGACACAGAATCTGAAACAGACTCCAGGTTCTGAGCTGTCAGCACAGAGCCTGACGCAGGACTCGAACCCACAAACCATGAGATTGTGACCTGAGCTGAAGTTGGATGCTTAACCGACTGAGCCACCCAGTCACCCCAGTAGTTACTTTCTACAGCTGCTACTTCTCTGATACACTGGAATTTTCTGTCTACCTTTTTAACAACTAACATATTTATACCTAAGTAAAAATTATTATATCAAACGCTCTCTGTTCCAATAGCTGGATGGATTCTGCTGTCTGACTGGACTCTAGCTGAAACAGAGGGAATATGTATTGAGGAAATAAGTAGAGACTGAATATAGTTTGATAGAAATGACTTGGCAATAAAGAGAAAAGAGACAGGCATGTCCTAAAAGAATTGATGCAAGGCATATGGAAGATCTGACGATGTTTGGGGACAGAGGGAGATGCTAGTGGAATGAGAAAGCTTGAGAACTGATGAGAAGGAGGGAATGAATGAGGCTGCAGGTCCCAGAGGCAATAGAAGTCATTTAGTTTAATGGATAAAGGAGATGTTATTAGTCTGAAAATGGAGGAAAGTGACATCTTTCCTACAAGCAGAAAAAAAAGGAACAGGTAAAAAGCAGTTTAATGTTATAGGGAAGTTTTCAAGGGAGAAAAGAAAAATATCAAGGTAAAAGAGAGATTGAGAAATGTAATGCTCATTAAAGAAGGTGGTGAACATCTGCCAAAATGAATAAAAGGAAGGGATTTGAAAGAGTAGTAAATTTGGACCACTAGCTGTGGCCATCAATAGACACAGTTATAATAGTTTATATTATATTACCCAGGATACTTTTGGTTTTAAGTAAGAAAGACCCAATTTGGTAAAAAAAAATGATAAAAAATGAATTTAATTGATGTGTATCAGAGTAGCTTACAAAGTTAAAGGGGAAGATAATCAAGTCTTGGCAACTTATGATCCAGGGACAGTCACAGGCCAATAGGGGTTAGAAGAGGAACACAGATACCATCAATCTTCATATTTGCTGTGTCATTTATTTATGCTTCTCTCTAGCTGTTGACTCCATTTACTCTTTCTCTGTGATAGCCTTGTTCATCCAGCAGGAAACATGGCCACTATATGGAAAAGAGACATCTATTGCATTGCAAGAAATCCACATAGAAGATGCCAGGTGGCCAGCCTATTTGAGGTAATCTGGTCACTCTGCCTCAGGATGAGTTTGAGTGATGGCCTAGTAGGGTCAATGGCCATGGTGTTGGAAGTGTAGGAAAACTGCAATTCCTATTCAAAACATTCATGGATAGCCTCCTAGTTTACAATTGTTGTGTAACAAAGGCCCACAAATTTGGTCCTTATAAAACACAAATTCATTATCTCACAATATCTGTAGGTCAGAAGCCCAGATACTCCTTAGCTAGGTTCTCTGCTCAAGCTCTTATAAGACTGAAAGCAAAGTGCTAACTAAAATGCCAGCTGAGGCTAAATTTGTGCCTGGAGCTCAGGGTCCACTTCCAACCTCTGTCTCTATTACAGAACGTAGTTTCTTGCATGTGTAGGGATGTTTTCTTGCTAGCTAGTTTTAGCCAAGTTTGCTCTTTGCTTCTAGAGACCACCATCAGGTCCTAGCTGTGTGGCCTCTCTCATAGATTATAATATGATTGTTCCCTTGTTTCCAGGCTAGAATATCTTGATGATGTTTTACCTTCTTTTTGAGAGTTTAGCAGATTAAATTAGGCATACCTAGGATAATCTCTAATTTGATTAACTTGAACTCAACTCTGTAGGGGTCTTGATTACATCTAAAAAACCCCCAAAAAACCTTTTCCATACCTGAGAGATTAGTAATAGGATTGATATGCTGTAATGTTCATTGGTGCTGCCTACACTAGAAGGGAAGACATAAAGAACATACACACATGAGGGGCTGGTGGGAATTTTGGGGGTCTTCTTAGGATTCTGCCTACAAGGGTCCACTTCCTGGCCCACAGTGATTCATGTTTCTCCCACAAGCAAATTACATTCGTGCCCCCCCTTTTAACACTCCCAAGAGTTTCATACCATTATAGCTCAGTTCAAACCCTAATTTTAGTCATATAGATCACTTAAATTAGATGTGGATGAGGCTTGTATGTGTAATTTATTAAGCACAGCTTCTGGGCACATTCCCTCTCCATCTGTGGATGTGTGAAACTAAACACATCCTCAGCGCTCCCAGTGTATCCTCAATGCTACTAATGTACAATAATAGAACAGGTATAGGTTAATAGTTACATACATTCTGGTTCAAAAAGGGGAGATTTCCCCCACTCACTCTCTGTCTCTCTCTCAAAAATGAATACACACTACTTTTTTTTAAAGGGAGGAAAAAGATGGTATATTTACCATCCTTGACATTCATCCAAGTCAGTTTAGAAATTTGTCCAGGCAGACCCCAATACTTTCATGATTAGCTTCCAAGTCCTGGCACTAGTTATCTATAGCTTTTGTTTCAACCCTTTGGGTACTTGACTCCACCTTCCTTTTTCATGGAAGACCGCATGTGTTTGCGGCTGAGCAGTGTTGTGAACCTTCTTCCTGTCATTAGAATTTGGGGACCCAAGAGCTCATTTTTTTTATTGAGATGTAATTTATGTATGACATTGTTTAAGGTATACATTTTATTAATTTGATACATTAATATATTGCAATATGATTACTACCATAGTATTGGCTAACACCTCTATCATATCGCATAGTTATCATTTATTTTTTGTGGTGAGAAAAATTAAGATGAATCCCTTAGAACTTTGAAACTCATAGTACAGCATTGTTGACAATGATCACTATACCGTGCATCAGATCTCCAGAAATTTATCTATTACTTTCAAATGTGTACCTGAAAGCAATGTAATTCAATAACAATAAAATAAACAATCCAATTTAAAAATGGGTAGGGAAACTAAATAGACATTTTTCTAAAGAAGACAAATAACGGCCAACAGGTACATGAGAAGATGCTCAACATCACTAAACATAAGAGAAATGCAAATCAAAACCACAATGATATATCATATCACACCTGTTAGAATGTGTGTCATCAAGAAGACAAGAGATAACAAGTGCTGACAAGAATATGAAGAAAAGGAAACCCGGTATGCTGTTGATAGGAATACAAATTAGTTTAGCCACTATGAAACAAAAGTATAGAGGTTCTTAGAAAATTAAAAATAGAGCTACCATATGAATCAACAACCCCACTTCTGGGTATTTACCCAGAGGAAGTGAAAACAGGATGTCTAAAACATCTGCATTCTCATGTTTGCTGTAGTGTTAGTCACAATAGCCAAGATACAGAAACAACTTAAGTGCCTGACAACAGATGAGTACATAAAGAAAGGGTGAATACACATACAATGGCAATAATATTCAGAAAACAGCTTACTCTAACATCACCTTCACTCTTTCAGTCTCAACTAGCATTGTTTGTGCTGCAACAATTTTCTTAAGGACTTTCTGTATCTCGTGTAAATTTTACTAGGTTTTACTACAATAGTTAAAGGCACACGTACAAGATTTTTGAGATAATTTCTTCTATATCATTGGCCTTTAGCAAGATGGCTGAAGGACAATGGCCTTAAGCTTCCCGGAGGCTCTCTAGTTTGAGAGGATCAGTAAAGCACCCCCTTTGTGTTATTGAATGCTTTGCGGTTTGACCTGAGATTTTAGCAAAAGGTTATATAGCTATATAGTAACACAGCAGCTTTTTTGCTATGCCAAGTTTCCAGCAGCCATTTCTGAATTTTAGAGTCTTTTGCCATCCAAAGGGGTTGAACGTTTTCAAAATCATCTGATCCCGATTCCTCTTTAACAACTCTTCCTCAATTTATCTCTCTTCTCATGGATTTTCCTGTAAGTAGCAAGAAGAAACCGGGTGGTACCTTTAACACTTCCATTGGAAATCTCCTTACATAAATGCATTATTTCAAAATTCTGCTTTCAACATTCCTGCAGTTTTGCTAGGCTTTCTGCCAATATATGATAAGGATCCTCTTTCCTCCAAATCCCCAAAATGTTCTTGACTTCATTTTGAGCCTTCACAGATAGCATCCTTAAAAGCCTTGATATCTACTGGCAGTCTGTTCAAGACAAGTTGGGCTTTCTTTCTTACGCTCTTCAAAATTATTCCCGCCTCCATCGGTTGCCTGATTCCAAAGTTTCTTCCAAATTATAGGTGTTGTATCAGTAGGCTCCCGCTTCCAGGTACCAATATTTGTATTAATTTTCTTTTAATTCCATAACAAATTACCACAAATTTATCAGCTTCAAATAATACAAACTTATTTCACAGGTTTCTAGAGATCAGAAGTTCAAAAATGTCATAATTGGGTTGTCTTTCTAGGACTTTACTAAACTGAAACCAAAGTGCAATCTGGGCCACTTTTCTTATCTGGAGCTCAGGATCCTCATCTGATTTCATTGAGGTGGTTGATGGAATACAGTTCTGTGTGGTTGCAGGACTGATATTCCTATTTCCTTGCTGGCTGTTGGCTCCTACAGACTTCCAGAGGCTTCCTTCAGGTCCAATTCTTATGTTCTCCTCCATAGGTAGTTTACAACATATATCATTATTTACTTTCTTTCAGGCCCCCAGGAAAAATTTTCAGTGTTACTTCACTTTCTTTCAAAGATCTCACATGGTTAGGTCAGGGCCACCCTCAAAGTCAAATGTTTGGGAACCTAATTATGGAAGTGATATCCTGTCATATTCTTTGCTGTTAGCCCCACACTGAGAGGTAATTATATAGTGCTTGTGAATAGGAAATGGGAATTTTTTCTACCACAGCTGGGTATAGTAGCAATTGTTAACACCCTGCCTTCCAATGGCATTACTGTTTCTGTTAGTGTGAATCCTGATAAAAAGTCATTATTATTGATATCTACTGTCTGTTCCTTGCCCAAGTTATTTTCAAACAAGCAAATAGCACTATCTGGGTTATTGGTCAGGACCAAAAAAGTCATTCCCAACTCTCTATTTTACTCACATCCACTATGTAATCAATTAGCAGGTCCTATCTTCAACTCCTAGTCTACCCAGCATTCATCTCTCATGACACCAGCAATAGCAGGAAAATCTACCTTTTCTATTCTTGATGCTTTATAATCTATAATTCATATTATAACCAGCAGTATCTTCTGAAAATTCATCAGATATATCTTCAAATAGATCATTAAATAAAGAAATTAAAAAAATTCAATGATAGCCCATTCAACAGCCCATTATAATCCAAACTATCATGTTCTGGTCCCTGCCTGCATTGTATCCAACATTGTCTCTTATTACTCTCTTCACCCAATTCATTCACTCATTTCCAGACACATTTTTCATTTTTGCATTAAGATTATTACACTTCCTTTTTCTTTATATTTGAGATTTGTTGATATGACTATTTCTTCATCATCCCAGTGCATTCCCTGACCATTTAACTTAAATTATAATCTCTTTCTTGTCCAGCTGACCAACATTTCTTTTGTCTCCTTTAAAAAAATTATTCTTGTCTTTATGTCCCAACTTTCTCTATTCCTACAGAAGGGCTCAGTTCACTCCTGCACCCTGTGCTCTGGTGTCTCACCTCATCTTAAGGAGCCAGTGTTTACTTCCACTCTGGCTCTCAAGACCTCAATCCATATTTAGACTATCTCTCTAGCATGATTTGAACTATCTAATCCCCTTTGAGGGGAAAGGGGCAATGATGGAAGTGCTGCTGTGATAATACTAAGATAGACTTCAGGAAACATTAGATAATGAATTACAATGCAACATTTTAAGATGTAAACTAAGCTCCAAATAAATATATGAAAGTTGTCTAATTCTCCTTGTAATTTCTATGATTTTTGTGACCAAGAAATATTATTTTTTTCATTTCTTTTTTTTCATTTAAATTTTAGTTAAATTTAAATTTAACTGAACACTGAGTGCTCATCATGAGTGCCCTCCTTAATACCCATCACCCATCTAGCCCATCTGCCAACCTCCTCTCTGCGTCAACCCTCAGTTTCTTCTCTATCCTTAAGAGTCTCTGTGGTTTGTTTCCCTTTCTTCTTTTTAATCCCCTCTTCCCATATGTTCATCTGGTTTGTTTATTAAATTCTATATATGAGAGAAATCATACGGTATTTGTCTTTCTCTGATTGACTTATTTTGCTTAGCTTAATACATTCTAGCTCCATCCATGTCATTGCAAATGGCAAGATTTAATCCTTTTTGTGGCTGAGTAATATTGCATCATATATATATATATATATATATATATATATATATGTGTGTGTGTGTGTGTATCCATATCCTTTATGCATTCATTAGTCAATGGATATTTGGGCTCTCTCCATAGCTTGGCTATTGTTGATAATGCTACTATAAACATTGGGGTGCACATACCCCTTTGAATCATCACCAAAGGCAAGGGAAACAAAAGCAAACATGAACTATTGGGGCTTAATCAAGATAAAAGCTTCTGCATAGCAAAGGGAAACATCAGCAAAACTAAGAGGCATCTTACAGAATGGGAGAAGATATTTGCAAGTGATATATCTGATAAAGGTTTATTATCCAAGATCTATAAGGAACATATCAAACTCAACATCCCAAAACCAAACAACCCAGTTGAGAAATCGGCAGAAGACATGAATAGACACTTTTCCAAAGAAGACATCCAGATGGCTAATAGACACATGAAAAGATGCTCAATATCACTCATCATCAGGGAAATACAAATCAAAACCACAATGAGATGACACCTCGTAACTGTCAGAATGGCTAAAATTAACAACACAAGAAACTATAGGTGTTGGCGAGGATGTGGAGAAAGGGGAATCCTCTTGCACTGCTGGTAGAAATGCAAACTGGTGCAGCCACTCTTAAGAATAGTATTGTGATTTATCAAAAAACTAAAAATAGAACTACCCTACAATCCAGCAATTGCACTACTAGGTATTTACCCAAAGAATACAAAAATACAGAATTATTTTTATTTTTGGCTTACAACTGGTTATCAAACCTTATTTAATTTTGGGTGTGCTTTTATGTAACATATATTTAAATGCACATATTTACATTGTTACAATTGCTTTTAATCTAAGGTAGTCTTAAAATTTACATAAATAAAACTTTAGCCTTAAATTCAGTAAACATGTTCACTTTTTAATAAAACAATGTATTCAAAGGGATAAACCAATGTAATTTGCATTCATTTAGATATATATTGGGAGACAAATTTTTATTCCAATAATGACGAACTCTGATGAAATAGTTGATCCATATTCCATAAAATATCTCCTACTTGAAATGTAGTAGGTATGTGTGGGCATATATGGAAATGTGTGTACATAAATATGTAAATATGGATCATACTCTTTTAAAACATAATCTGATTTGAAGCCCTGCTTTTGACTACTAGTCAGAGTTTGACAGTTGTGTAGCTTTGAGAAAGTCCCTTTTTTTTAGACTTCGGTTTTTCTCTTCTGTTAAATGGAAATAATAATATCTAAAATGTAGAATTCTGTGAAGATCAGACTTATGTGATGCCCTTTACTATCACTGGTCACATAGTAAATTTGCACTAAGCATATAATCAGACACATGATGATAGCAGAGTAACAGTTTGGAAATGATTAGTTTTCTACTGATGCCATAGCAAATTATCACGCATTGAGCATCTTAAAACCACACAAATGTATCATCTTGTAGTTCTGTATGTCAGAAGCCGAACACTGGATTCTCTGGGCTAAAATATAGATGCTGGGAAGGTTTTTTATAGAGGCTTTAGAAGAAAATCTGTTTCTTACTTATTTTAGTTGTTGGCAGAATTAATTCATTTCCTTGTTGCTATAGTACACAGGTCCCCAATTCTTTGTCACCTGAGGGCTGCTCTCTGCTTCTAAAAGTTACCTACATATCCTGGCTCATGGTCCTTTTCTCCACAAGGGTTGAGTCTCTCTCATACTTTGCATCTCTCCTGCCTCTTCTTCGACATCACTTGACCCACTCATCTGCCTTCCCTCTCCCACTTGTAAAGACCCACTTGACTACATTAGATGAAACTGGATAATCCATGATATTCTGCGGGTTGTAAGGTCTGTAACCTTAGCTGCATTTGCAAGGTCCTTTTTTTTAAATTTTTTTCAATGTTTATTTTTGAGAGAGAGAGAGAGAGAGAGAGAGAGAGCGAGCGAGCGCATGAGCAGGGGAGGAGCAGAGAGAGAGAGAGGGAGACACAGAATCTGAAGCAGGTTCCAGGATCTGAGCTGTCAGCATAGAGCCTGATGCAGGGCTCGAACTCACGAACTGAGATCATGACCTGAGCCTAGGTCGGACACTTAACCAACTGAGCCACCCAGGCGCCCCTGCAAGGTCCTTTTTTCTTATGTGTATTAACATATTCTCAGGGTCCAGGGATGAGATTTTATTTTATTTTTTATTTTTTTTTCAACGTTTATTTATTTTTGGGACAGACAGAGACAGAGCATGAATGGGGGAGGGGCAGAGAGAGAGGGAGACACAGAATCGGAAACAGGCTCCAGGCTCTGAGCCATCAGCCCAGAGCCTGACGCGGGGCTCGAACTCCCGGACCGCGAGATCGTGACCTGGCTGAAGTCGGACGCTTAACCGACTGCGCCACCCAGGCGCCCCCAGGGATGAGATTTTAGACATCCTCTGCCTATCACAGACAACACTCTTTAAGAATGCTGTATACTTTTTCATACAGAATCTGACAAAATATCAGTTTAGCATTTTTTCCAGCTTTCCATGTCTCTAATAGTATATATTCCACTTACTGTTATAGAATCAAATACACAGACACATTACTAGAAATTGACTGCATTAACACTAAGCAGTGAACAATGTAGAATTTAGCATCAGAATACACAGACACACACAGAAAGATGTATACACATACAGACACGCACGTATATCTGTGCCTAAAATTAATATGCAGATCTAAGTGCAGTGTGATTTTTATCTTAATCAGCCTCACCTGGGAATTGACGTTTCTCGGGGGATGTGATCAAGGGAAACATCACAGTTTTATTTGCATCTGATGTTTTGTGTTCTCTTTCATTTTCCTGGTTCTAAATTTTGAAACATTTATTCATCTCAAATTAGTCTTTATCAGGAATCACTTCCTTTTCAGAGCAAATTTTTTTTCCCAAGCTTTCTCAATTACTACTATAATTGCAAGAAATTCAAGGGCTAAGTATCAGTTCTTCATCATCTGGTCTTCTAGAGCTCTGATTATATCCTCCCCCCCCCCCCCGCCCCATTATCTGCTGCACAATTTCATCCCATCTGGAAACTTAAAGGGGACTATTTCTCTCCCGTTTTGATAAAGCTATGCCTGTCACAACTGCCTTTGACCTCAGAGGAATGATTTCATCTTTGTGCTCCAATGCCAGGAGGGGAGTTATAAAGATTGACCTAGTTTTAGGGGAAAGAAAACAACATCTAGGCTGAGTCATACCTGGAAAGTATTTCCCAGTGTGCAGAAGACATTTATTGTATTGATGCATAATTATTTTGTCCCAGACTCCCACACCCCTGCTGACTGCAGCCACCGAGTGTAGCTCTTTCACTGCCCCGTGCCCTCTTCTGTGTGCTGCTGCCCATCATGGTTCTGTATTTTTACAGATACAATCCTGGCCTAGAGAGGCATACTATGTCATATTTAACCCTCTTTAGCAGCTTCAGTAGCTGATGATTAGAAGCATAAATAAATAATATGAGCCAAGTGTCACAGTGTTTAAAAGCTGACCATTCACTATTCATACACTCTATGTAGAGTACATAAATTTAGTGAAAGTATTAATTTCACATTTATTTATCTCAGTATCTTAGGGGTTTGTCATTAACTCAGTACTTATTCATTTCTTCCATTCTTTTGTAAATTCTAAAAGTGATAGAAGCGTTTAAAAAATAAAAACAAGAACAGTGTTGAAAACTTCCCCTAATACCTAAATCTATTTTTTTAGAAATTATATTTGATTGTTTCTGTTCTTATTTCTTCTAGTGGGCATCTCATAATTGTAAGCAATATCCTTATACATTATTTCCTATTTATCAACATAAATCCTATCTTTTTATCCTCTACTATGAGAGCTGACACCCATGGTTGATGTTCACAATCGTTTCTTCTCACTTTCCCCCTCCTTCCAATCATCGTGAGATGTGTTTTTGGTTCTGTTTTTTTATTTTTTAATCCTTCCCATAAATCTTAGTAATGTGTTGAAATGTAATTTTGATCCATTATACTTGCATAGTATACTTTTACTTCTCTTAATACAGAATGTTAGAACTGGTACTGCTGTATCTCTGCCTCACCTTCCCACTTCCCCTCTGCTCATCAGCCATAGCATACATTTCACATCGGTATTTATAACATTTACATTTCATTACATAGCTATACCTTTACATGCTCTGTCTTTGATTGATTCTGAGAAACTAAAGGTCGTGAACACTTACTATTACAATATAGTAATGTAAATATTACCTTGAGAACAACCATATTATTGGACCTGTAGAGGGTGCAGGATCAGCTTTCTTTAAAACTTACTCTTTCTCAGGAGAGAAATGCAACAGGCAAGATGGATTGGAATCACTCTTTAATACTCTATTAACCTCATAAAGTCATGTCATCTTCTAATTTCCTTCATAGTGGGGCCGTAAGTTACACAGCCAATTTTTTTCCATAAAGCTTTTCATTTCTGTTGTCGTTAGAAGGGTCTAAGCCTTTCTTTGCCACATCTCTGAGATCATCAAGTCTCTTCCTTCTACTAATTATTAAATGGCAATTTTACATTGATTGCATTGCAGAGCTCTTACAAAATGCTATCCAATGATTTGTTTTGAAGGGACTGCTGGGTGAGAGCCATTGTTTCTTCAATGTAAATTGTAAAAGAGATCTCTTTAGCAATTTGTTTGGTTGTGTGTTTACTTATTTTTAAAATTGATTTGTAATTTGTTGTCTCTTTTTTTTCCCCCCTGGAGAATTAGGCATGAGATCATGAAGGACCAGAAGGTGGGCTGAATGTTAACTTTGTAAAGCTGAAAGTCAGATACCATAGGTGTTCTAGAATTAGTCCTCAAACAGTAAGTCCAGTTATCCAAAGAAAGCCACTGAGGAAGAAGGGAACCAGGTCACCTGAACAAACAGTGTTTGTAGGAGAGGAATGCCTTCCTACAGTCCTGATTGGAATAGAAATTGAACCCTTTCTTAGAGGTGTTAAAATGTCTTTATAAATAGACATAAATAATGTCTGAATAAAAAAGTGGCAACTTTTAAGGGCCAACATTTTAGCAATTAATATTTAAAATTTTGAGAACAGCTCTATTCACTTCTGGTTATTGTTCAGGAACCTTTCAGGTTCTAAGATAGTTTTATTTATTGTTAGAGTAACTCTTTAATGCGTTTCATGAGATCCAGCTTTTCTCTGAGTTGTCATAGATGTATTAGTGGTAATTTAGGAAAACCTTGTTAAGGGCTGCAAGCCACACACTATGTCCTCATTTAATATCTCCATTTAAAAACATTTTGGATTTATATCAAATGTGGTGCATTTCATGGGGATTATTCTTCTCTGGTATGAGGTGAATAGTTGCAGATGAGATCCATTATCACGGAGACTTTGTATGGCCAGTTATGGCCCATCCTTCTAATGATAATGCACAACTAGATAAAGTAGCACAGTATTTTCTGTAAGAGAATTTTATGCTTTTATATTTCTACTTAAATTAAAAGTGAGAATATATCTGAGGTTAATACCTATTACTTTAAAAGAACTGCCAAAAATGCCACTGTTAAAATTTTCATAATGTGTGCAAAATGACTTTTGAATTGTATTCAAAATTTATATCAAAGATGCTTGATTTGGGGAATTTATGTGTATTTCCTATTGCATTTAAAAAGTCCTTAACTCTAATTTAAAAAATAAAAATGTATTTAAAGTGTTGTACTCTCTATGAATCTGCTATATGAGGATTAATTTCCTGCAACGCTTAGATTTTTCTAGATTGTATAAATATCTCCCAAAACATGTTCAGTTATATTGGGCAGAATCTCCTCTCTCAAGTTAAAAATGTGAAACCGCTATGCTTCCTGTTAGCTATAGTATATTGAGCAAAGGAAATAGAAGTGAGTATACAATGTTTATAATAAATGATTGTGTTTATTAATAAAAATTGAAAAGACATTTATAAAAATGCCTAGCAGAGGATCTGCAGGCTAATTGGTGTTTAATAAATGGCCCTTCTCTTATCTTGTGCTAGTGTAATGAAGAAAAGAAATAATTTTAACCAGAGTAGTAAAATTCTACACTAGGAAAATAACTTTGTTTCATCCAGTCCCAGTTTTTAGCCTCAGGCAAAGTAAACATAACAATAAATCTTTATTTAGTTCATCTAACTACAAAAGTATAGCATTGTGTACTTAATAGTTCTTAGAAGGAAATTCCTAATGATTTAACAGAATGTAGTACATTTTCTGGGCTGAATCCATAAGTAATAAATTGTGGGAATTTATAGAGTTTGAAATTGCACACCAAAGTTTTCTTGAGATAATAGAATAGTGGTAACCTATCATTTATATCCGTCTATTTACAACCTAAATATCCTATGATGCATTTGTTGGTTACACATTATTCCTCTATGGGATACTCTTCAGTCAATGAGCTAGTAACAGTTCTCCAAAACAAACTGAAGTGGGATCATGAGTTGGTTATTTGTATCTCAGAGGTCAATGGCTGTGGAATCAAAATAGGAAGAAGTTTTTGTTGCTTAATGTAGATTTTAAGAATATATATAAATGCTTTTGTGAAATTTAAGAAGACCATTTATTTGAACTGCATGGTTAAAAATACAATTTAAACGTAAATTTTCTCGAGGTAAATGATGAGTATTTTTTCAAGCATGTAATGAGATTGCACGTCTCTCTTCATTTGATGATTAATACATAAGTTGGTTTTAAAATATTTAAAGTAAATATACAAATTGCTTGTTTATGAACTAAACAGTTCAGTAGCTCTTTTTAAGTCAAAAGTGTTTTTCAAGTAACACATCTAAATGTTTCACAGAACTCAAAATCTAGATTGTGGAAGAGGCCTCACTAACTCAAAGAAAAAGAATTTTCAGTTTAGAAGGCAGATTATTCTTTTCAATTTTGTTTCTGAAAAAAAGAGAAAACAACTCTTTTTAAGCAAAATGGCTGCTTTAAATTTTTTTTTAATGTTGTATTTATTTTTGAGAGACAGAGAGAGACAGAGTGCGAGTGGGGGAAAGTCAGAGAGAGGGAAACACAGAATCGGATACAGGCTCCAGGCTCTGAGCTGTCAGCACAGAGCCCCATGCAGGGCTTGAACTCAGACTGTGAGATCATGACCTGAACCAAAGTTGGACGCTTAAACAACTGAGCCACCCAGGCACCCCCAAAATAGGTGTTTTAAAACAAGAAGCTTTAGCTACAGAAAAGTTTAATCAATAAATACTTGTGAATACTTATGGATATGCTGAAAAGTACTCATTAATTTCACATGACATTGTGGAACAATATATATTATAGCCTTTTGTCTTCAAAATTGGTAGAATATAACAACTTTAAACATGAAAGTTTTATAAATATAATATTGTTATCAGATTTGAAACTCTAATTTTATGCAGTATACACTACAATATTTACAGTGTTTATTTAAAAATTTTCTAATATACCATAATTCATGAATGTGTAGAAAATAGAGTTACAAAAATGAATAGATAAATAAAACACACAAGGGCACTAAAGTGTTCTTTTTTAAATTTTTTTAATGTTTATTTAGTTTTGAGAGAGAAAGAGAGAGATAGCATGAGTGGAGGAGGGGCAGAGAGAGAGGAAGACACAGAATCTGAAGCAGGCTCCAGGCTCTGAGCTGTTAGCACAGAGCCTGAAGCGAGGCTTGAACTCACAAACCATGAGATCACCACCTTAGCTGCAGTTGGATGCTTAACTGACTGAACCACCCAGGTGCCCCAAATTGTTCTTTATATTCTTTTCTAGAGAATCACCAGGGACACATCAAAATGAACCATGGTGTAGCTGCATTTCATTCTTATAAACATTTCATTATAAGAATATTTTTTTCGTTTTTTTCTTAGTATTTTGTTTATTTTTTATATTTTTTAAATGTTTGTTTATTTTTGAGAGAGGGAGAAAAAGAGAGCGAGCCAGGGAGGGACGGAGAGAATGGGAGACAGGATCCAAAGCGAGCTCTGGGCTGATAGCAGAAAGGCTGATGCAAGCCTCAAACTCATGAACCATGAGATCATGACCTGAGCCAAAGTTGGATGCCTAACCAACTGAGCCACCCAGATGCCCCTCTAAGGCACATATTTCTATAGCTATAAAGCAAATAGCTATGTAATATGTTTATGGCATTTTATATATTTTCCTTCATGTAGTAATGGTAATCTGACAAAGTTACACCAAAATATTTTGATAAATTAAATTTCATTAAGTTTCTAGAGGGTTTTTTAATTGTTCATATACATGCAGGGCCCTCTATCAATATTAATACTTACTTAATTTTTTTTTTAACATTTTATTTTTGAGAGACAGAGAGCACAATCAGGGGAGGGGCAGAGAGAGAGGGAGACACAGAAATCTGAAGCAGGCTCCAGACTGAGCTGTCAGCACAGAGTCCGATACAGGGCTCGAACTCACAAACCATAAGATCATGACCTGAGCTAAGGTCGGATGTTTACCGGACTGAGACATCCTGGCGCCAATACTCACTTTTTAATAGAACAACAGTAGTAGCATTTTGTAAAAACTTTACAGAAATAGTCCATTTCATCATTCATATATATACTTTTGTGTAAATCCATTTATGTTATCCCAAATTTGGATGATGTTCTACTAAAATTCCCTATATAATATGCAAGTATTCCAATTCTTTTAAACAAGTTTTGTGATTCATTTAAATTTGCTAAAATATCAGCTAGGGCAAAGTATTTGATATAAGTGCAAAACCAAATATTATAAAAAGTAAAAACAATGATATATATTAATGAATATTTCCTGACCTATAGTGATAATAGAAACATCTGCCTCTGCTTCTATAGTATTATATCTATGTGTAAGAAATTTGTGAGAATTATCTGCTTAGCTTCTGAAATTGTAGTACCTCATGGTTATCTTGGATCAATAATTAATGAGCTAAAGAGCAAGGCATGATAAAAGATTGTTTAAAAAATTAAATAAATAAATAGAAGGGAAAAACATTAATAATCCTCTGCATACTACTGTAGTTTCTACACCTTTTTCACCAAGAGGCACCAAAAAGCTGCTTACAAAAGCTGAAACTCAAACTATAATGGAGCATGTATTATTCATTCTGTTAACAAAGGTACAATCATTAGAATCATATACCATAAAAGACTGAACAAGCAATCATAAACCACTTAAAAATAATAAGCTTTGATTATTGTTGACATAAAAGTATAATGTGCATACAAAAATGTGTTTCTGAAAGAGTTAAAAAAATTAAAGACATTAGTTAAAGGAAGATTATAGAAAAATTATGACCAATTATTACATCTGGATGGTGGGATCATGGATATTTTCATTTTTTTCTTTTTTGTCACTGTGTTTTCTAATATTTCTGTAGTGCCTGTGACAAAGCTGATTATGTAAAAAATAAAATTTGTTTTTGGTTTTGAGTTACCTACTTTCATTCAAAAAATGCTGAGTGTTGGTTAATTTTACACTACAGAAATCATGTTTCAGTACAGCCAAATGCCTTTAGCTAAGCATAATTTTAGGAGGAAAGTCTTAAGGAAACAAATGGATAAAACTAAAATGGTGAAGAAAAGAATTTCATACCTTTTGAAGGATATATGGGGACATAATTTGCATTGAAAATTAGTAAACCTTCCCCCACTCCAATGAAAAGACAGTTTATTGGGGCACCTGGGTGGCTCAGTCAATTAAGCATTTGACTTTGGCTCAGGTTATAATCTCACGGTTCTGTGGGTTTGAGCCCTGTATCTGACTCTGCGCTAACAGCTCAGAGCTTGAAGCCTGCTTCAGATTCTGTGTCTCCTTCTCTCTGATCCTCTTCTGCTTGTGCTCTCTCTCTCTCTCTGTCTCAAAAACAATAAATAAATAAACATTTAAAAAACAAAACAAAATAAAAGAGAATTTATCTCTTTTGTCTATAAGGCAGATAGATGATACCAACAAATTAAATCTTAAGGCATTGTGGGTATTGAATTTAGCAAAATCAAAATTCAAATCCAATCTCTCAAATTAAGTTTGAGATCTCAAATCAGTCATTTCATCTCTCTGAAACTCAGATTATTCTTTATATAAAATCTATGCAATAGTAGTAATGATTTTAAAGACACCTTAGCTGTCTTGAGGATTAATTAAAATAATGTATGTATGTAAAACACCACTGTGGGTTATTTTTGGAAGACTTATTTCCCTCTCTGCCCCTCCCCCACTCATGATCCGTCCCTCTGCCTCAGAAATAAATAAACATTAAATGCAATTTATCTGTAAATAAATTCTAGTAAAACACAGTAGTTTTTACTGGAGTAGCCCTCTCATAGTTAACCAACTCCAAACATGATGCAACAGTTACTGTATGGGTGTAAAGAGGGACCATACATAGGCAAGAACTGAAGGGCATTCAGCTCTTGGATGAAGGGTTGCTCAGACTACAAGGTCACTGCAGGAGTGACATGATAACAGGAAGTACAAAAGAAATTGTTCTCGCCTGAACACATGGTTAAGGAAAACAATTTCCTTATAATGTACTTGCACTTTCCTCGTAAGTTTGAGATTGTTTCAAAGTAAAAATATAAAAAATGGAAATCTTGAACTAAATATAAAGACATAGTTTGAAAATTAACTGATGGATTCAGAATTATGTAAAACTAAGCACAAGAAAGCTAGTGTGTCTCTATTATTAATAGGGCAAATTAGTTAAAAGTATTGTCAGTGATAGAGATATGTTAGTAGGTGATGCAAAGGAACAAGACTAATTTTCCTTAGTAAGGGAACTTTTGAAAGGTAGTTTTAGAAATGAATCACTACACTTAGTGAATAAAATTGTGTGGTGTATAAATCTAGCCAGAGGCATCAAGCTAAAAGCTTGGCATCAAATTCCATCAGCTATAAAATCATCTTGTGGCAGTTAATATGGTAACAGTAACGTCCTACTAGTAAATAAATAAATAAGCTCAGATATTATTATAGAACTCTCTTTCTCTCAGATATAATAGGGACATAGAGTAAGCATCCCTTTCTGACATGAATAACAATGCTATAAAACCAATTTTAACTTTAAAAATCTACACGGGAAGTTTTTAAAAGTAAATCCAAAAAGAACACTTTATCTGTTATGGTCCTATATACACAGTAAAACAGTGAATGGAGTTTTCCTAAGTTAGGGTGAAGTGTAGAGTTCTTTTTATATTAGATAAAGAATGTATTTTAAAAGCTTAGATTCTGATGGCAATGACTGGAATGATACAGTTGTTCTACTCATTCTTATTAGTGATCGTATGTTTAGAAATGGAATATACCATGGAGTGTGGCATTTTACTGTATATTATAAAACAAGCATTTTTAGATATATAGTATCTTCCTTTTTTCATATTCAAAATATATGCAAACCTGTATTCTTTTAAGTTCCATTCTTAAAATATCAAAAAGGAAAATGCTTCTAGACATTATGAAGAGGGTCAAAAGAACCCAGAATCATTTTGAAAAAATGTTCATTTTTTTCAAAATGGTTTTTAGGAACCAGCAGCTCTAGTATTTTGAACTTGTCTCAGTCTCATTTTCATAGGAAGTGAGTACGAGGAAAAGACAAGGGGCATTTCAGGCAGAAAGTTCTCTTCTTATTTTCTTACCACCAGTAGCAACTCACTCAAAGTTTTTTTCTATCAAAAGATGTATAAACCTATAAGCCTTGCTTTTTGCTTCTTATTATGTGTGGTTCCATTCACTTTCATTCACTTTCCTCCCCAACTCTCCCACCCACCCCATCCCACCCGAAGATCACTGCTGAGCAAGTAGCTGTGTGTTATGTGCAGAAATGTTATATTTTATTACAGTGTGGAAAATCTCAAGTCACAACCATAATTACAGGGTGAGCCCTGACCAGCTTTATCATTAACTTCCCTATCCGGCTTTCTGCAATACTTGAGTTGCTATCAATTCTCAGTTACTACCGTACCATACCAAATCCT
Source organism: Felis catus (assembly GCF_018350175.1). NCBI lineage: Eukaryota > Metazoa > Chordata > Mammalia > Carnivora > Felidae > Felis > Felis catus. The sequence goes on along the minus strand of NC_058368.1, from coordinate 62,632,969 downwards.
TGATAGGGAACTCATCTTCTCACAGTTGCATCAGTTTGTTATTTTAATGAAAAACTTGCAAGTAAGGACTAGACATTTCTGAAATGACAGTTTCTAGTAACCCAAGATCGTAGCTACATTGATTCTGTATGCTGCAAAACCAGGAAGTCCCTGAGCCTGACTGTTTCAATCTTTTGTCCCCGTCTCAAGTCATTCTTTATTTTCTTACAATTCTCATTGTGATAATCCAATTCCATTTACATAAGTCTGGCTTTCACCTACATCAAGTGATTTTTAATATCTCTGACATATTCCATTATATACATCCATGTATTATGAGTAAATTGTATTCAATTCAGTTATGTTAATAAACTATAGAACAAACCATAACTACTTATTTTTATAACATAAAAGATATATAGAGTATAAACAACTGAAAGAATTTGCCAAATATCACTGAAAAAAATTCCACAAATCTCTACCCTTGATAGTGTCCTTCACTAACATGACATCATAAGAGTATTCTGGGCTTGCTCCATAAAGGTGCCCTCTATGTAGTGCTGGATGAACTCCAGGTAGTTTAAATGCTGTTGTTGGCACAGTGTATAGATTTCTACGTCGTTACTTATTTTGACAGTGTGCTGACATGGAGTTGAGCCAAGGGACAAATCTTGGGCTGTACATGTGGCTCTGCCTGTGAGGGGCTGGGATGCTATGCCATTGTGTGTATACCTCACAAAAGAAAAAAAATGCAACAGACAAGACCATATATGTTGTAAGCTTTACTCGGGAATTTTTCACAACAGACTAGAAATTCTATTCTTTGTGAGTCTCCTATTTGAATGATGTGATGTCAAGTCTGACTTCAGTATATTTCCTGGTGTCATGTAGGTCTTGAGTGACACAGTTTTTCCTTCCTCTCACTCTCCTCCTCTTCTGGTTAGCTTACCTTGACTGGGTTCTGGTGAGCTTACCTTGACTGCCAGCCCCACTTCAGCAGCATGCATATTAGATGCCATTTCTCAGTTGTTGAGCCAGAGAAATATTGATTTAAAATTATTTTGAAACATCTCATTTTTTGCTATGTAATCACAGTTTCCTAAAGAGTAACATGTCCAAAAAAAAAAAAAGGAAAAATAAGTCTCTTATAAAGTATTTTATGTAGTAAGGTCTATAATAGACACATTTCACTATCTAAAATTGTGATGAGCTTTAAGATTAAATTTTTAAAAAGGACAAAATTCCAGACTAACAAGAAGGATTACTGGGTTCCTTATTGGCAATAAAGATTGGCTTGGAAAAAACCAAAAGATTAAAGTCATACTAACTGTATATACCTAGGTGTAATTAATGTCAATTAGAGTATGCTAGGATTTGTACTATGAAAACATATATATAACTATGTGTTTCTAAAAGCATCATGCAAAGTGCCTTCATTTGATCTAACTACTTTTAAAATAACTTCTTTTGACAATGTTTAATCTTATCAAAGTGATATGTTCATCCCTTCAAAATTGAATTTCACTTCAGAATTTGATTAAAAAAAAAAAAGTGACTGAAGTGACTACCATCTTCGTAATCAAGAATTTCAGAAGATGTTTTATCTTTTTTACATAGGGGTATCAACTCTAGGTGCAATGACTTGAATTCTCAAATATCTTATTTTTAAAAACTACGTGTGGTAGCCTAAAAATCAGATCTGAGTTCTTGTCTAGTGATTGGTTTACAGACAATCAGAATGGGCTTAATGACCTTGGGCAAGTTATCATAACCAAAGGCAATCTAAATTCCCAGTATGGAGAGTTTGTATCAAATGAATTGTGACAAGTGACCTTCTTTTTCTTATCTACTGTGTCTGGGTTGACTTTACATATTTGGCTATCTTGACTGGGAGTATTAAATCTATGCAGTTGGCTGTGGAATAGGGTTCTTAACCTTGACACTTGGTATTTTGAGTCAAATAATTCTTTGTTTTAGGGACTGTCCCGGACATGGTAGGATGTTTGGCAGAATCCCTGGCCTCTTGTACCATATTTCAGTAGCAGTGAAAACCAAAATATAGCAAGCATAAATGGACCCAGATATTGTCAAATGCTCCCTGGAGGCAAAATCAGCCTTGGTTGAGAACCACTGCTGTTAGAAGGAAAAGAAGTCTTGTCACATATAAATAGCTTAAATGTACTATTTTTTTTCGAATATATTTGTTCAATCTCTGATACTCCAATGCTGTATTAGTTGACATTGGAAAGAAAGTGTGATTTCCACTAATCATTATTTCATTTCAGATGTAATAAATCATGTGATTCTCTGATATTCAGAAGGAAATGTATATTTATTAATTACCAATATGTCCACACACTGGTTATCAGTTTCAAACTATTTTGCTTAAATGCTTTTACTGATTATTATTTAGTATTGAAGGAGATACTACAGACTAATTTAAAAACTTTTACAAAACTGCATATGATAGGATATGATAAAAATTAGGCCTGAGCTCATCATTCAGTAGTAATCATAAGACTCAAATAGAAAAACATGTATTTTTTAAAATTTTTCTTAAGTTTCAAAATTTCTTAAATTCCTTTCATTTACTGAATTGCATTTCTAGAGCTTAAAGGAAGTCAAACTGCATTTTGGGGAAGAATCACTTTTTTAAAACTTATTGTGTTTAGATATCAAGATATTGATTATTGAACACGTATTTTTTAGGCAACATTGCATCAGTTTTCACATTAATATATTTTTCTTAAATTTTATTAAAAAAACATTTTTAGTGTTTAATTTTGAGAGAGACAGAGCATGAGTGGGGAGAGGCAGCGAAAGAGGGAGACACAGAATCCAAAGCAGGCTCCAGGCTCTGAGCTGTCAGCACAGAGCCCGATGTGGGGCTCAAACTCAGGAACTGTGAGGTCATGACCTGAGCCGACCTTTAACACTTAACTGACTAAACCACCCAGGCACCCCTCACGTTAATTTCTTAAAATAAGTTTATTCAGTGTAAATAACTTGTTAATAAAAATAATGTACATTCACTTTTCAGAAATAAGGTATGGAAAATATGGAACTTTTTGCTTGTCTTCAAAGGATTACCATTAGCTTAAAATGTGACTTTTAACTTTCTGGCTGTTATGCTGATTCCATTAATGTAGGAACCCAATCTGGAAAATGAATTTGCTATATTACAATTAAAGGTGACCATTGAATACCAATTTATTGATTTACACTGAAAAAATAAGTGAATCAACGTATATGTTTGAAAAATAGCAAATCCAGGGTGCGAAGCATTATCTTCCTGGACTATGATGTAAAAAATGTAGTCTCATAGGGTGCAAGACAGCCTCTCTGCTTCTTATCAACTAAATCTGTTATATAATTTTGGTGAATATACAGTCAGATTAAAGAGAATGAGACAGTTCTAGTAAATACCTACAAGCTGACCATCCATATATTCATTTATTATACAAAATTAACCAAGCATCTAAAATGTGGAAGCATCTGCCTAGTGTTGAGAATATATTGATGAAAAAAAGACTTTTTATGGATCCCCAAATGAATATTGGTTGATTAGGAAATTCTCTACCCATATACTGCTAATGATTAGGGTAAATTCTAAACATATTAAAAATTAACAACACTAAATTATGACAATACAAAACATTACATATTTTTAACTTCTGATCTTGAAATAATTATGGATTCACAGGAAGTTGCAAAGACAATACAGACAGGTCCTGTGTACCATTAACTCAGTTTTCCCTTATATCACTGAAGTTGACGAAGATTCTTCTAGACCCAACTCTTGCCAGGCTCCTCTGAGACGTCTTTTGGAGTAGGCCTTCACCTTGTTCAAGTCCAGACTTGAACAAATACTAGCATAGTTTCTAACAGGTAAAGGCCCCATCCCTAGGAGGATGTTAGCCTCCTTTCAAAGGCCTTCCTGGGAAAACTCAAGGCTGCTAAAAGACGCTATTTCTTCCAGCCAATACTTGAAGATCAGCCTTTGTCTTCTAGTTTCCTAGTCTCCTTAGTGGGGGTGGGAGGAAGACCCTAACTTTATTTAATAAGTGCCCGCTCAGCAAACCCAGATGAGTTTCAGATAGACCACCCCCTCAGCTTTTTGTAATTTTTTACTTTCCTAACTCTACTGAGCCCCTGCTTATCTCCTTCACTAATCTCTCATTCTTCCTTTTAAACACCTAGTCACCTCTGAAGAAACTGAAGTCCAGGTCAGTTCATGTTGTACTCTTTTGCCTATTGTGATAGTACATACTAATTAAAACCTGTCCTTACCATTTTAACTAATGTCAGTCTATATCTTTGACATAGTCAATATCAAAACCAGGATAATGACATTGGTACAATCCGTAGACCTTATTCAGATTTTACCAGTTTTATTGGCACTTGTGTGTGTGTGTGTGTGTGTGTGTGTGTGGTTTTATGCAATGTAATCACATGCAGAGCCACATAACCACTGCTACAAATGATACCTAACTGTTCCATCACCATCAATTGCCTTTTGCTACCCCGTTATAGTTAAACCTTTTTTCCCCGCAACTTCTTCCAACACCATTCCTATAGTTTTGCCATTTAAAGAATGTAGATAAACATCATCATGCTGTATATATTCTTTTGAGATAGGCTTTTTTCTTTCAGCATAATTCCCTTGAGATTAATCAAATTGTTGCGTGTACGGATAGTTTGTAACTGTCCATTTTTAAGCAGTGTTCCATGAAATGGACCCATCACAGTCTGTTTAGCCATTAACCTGTTGAAGAACATTTGGGGTGTTTTCAGTTTGAGGCTACCACAAATAAAATATCACATGCCTGTTTTTGTATCAACATAAATTTCCTTTTCTCTGGGATAAATGGCTAGTAGTGAGATTGCTGAGTCACATGGTAAGGGTATTTTTAGTTTTAATTGTTGTTGTTCTTTCCTAAGAAACTGAAAAAAAAATAGAGTGGTTGTATCTTTTTACATTCTCACTACCAATTGATGAGAAATAATTTCTCTGTATCCATGCCGGCATTTGGTGACATATGGCATTTTATGACGGAGTAATTAGCCTCATTCTGGTGAGACAGTTCACATTAACAGTACATTTATAAGATATTATTAGAATTTATATTTATATAAATGATAAATTTAAAATACCGCACATTTGCAAATAAAATATACTGTAAAGTGAAATAGAAGAATGTGTTATTCTTCAGATTATAATGTGTTGCTGCATATGCTTTTAATGTAATTGACAGTACACAGACACAATTTGCAGAATTGCATTAGAACAAATAACACTGCTGTTATTTGGAAAGTTTAAAATAAAATAGTCTCAAAAATTGAAGAATACCAAGCTATGGTAAATTACAAATTTGGCTAGGGGGGCTGTCGTGCTGTCTAAACAACATAAAATGCAGTAAGCATTTGACAATTATTCATCTTTGACAATTTAAAAATTCTTTAACTAATAGTCAAAGTGGATTAAGCAGTCTACGTTGTGGTTTCCCCCTAGTGATATTTTTCTCTACTACTCTGACTTTTAGAACCATTCAAGTCCCGCTGTCGCTTACATGCTTAATTCAATTCAACATTTTGTGTTTAGTTACTATGAAATGCTGGAGTATAACTGTATATCGCCCTATGCTTTTTCATGAATTTTTATGTGGAAGAAAATTAGTATGTTTGCATAATATACATTTGCATATTTACATGATAGCATATGTATGTTTGTGTAAACCTATATCTATATGTATAATACACACACTTCCATATGCATACAGATATGTGTGCATTTTTCCCCAATAAAAATAGCCAGCATGTATCTGGCATTTTGTATTTTTCAGGTATTGTTAAACAGTTTAATAGGTATACTATCTCCTTAATTATCAAACCATCATATAATATATTTTAAAGTGAAGGTTCAGAGTTGTTAAGTTTGAACTGAGAAGTCACATAATTACATTATTATCCACTACACCATTTTTTTATTAACTTGAACAGGAAGAGGGAAAAAACAAATTAGAATAAATTAGTCACTAAATTAAAAGTGATGTTGAGCTGAATTGCAGCTCTGATAGATGGATTGGCAACTCCCCCCACACCCACCTTACCCCTCAAATTCACACACACACTGAATGATTTTCTTTTAGAATCTAAAAGACTGTTTTATGCACTTGAAAGTGTTTACACTTTTGGTTTTTATATTTTCCTTATTGTTATAGATATTAGTTATTTATAAAATTCAATGATAAAAACCTACTGCCAAAAATTCCTGCTTTGAAGATTTCTGAATTTATATGCATAAATCCACACTGGTTGTACATTCTCCAATTCTTTATTTTTCAGTGAATCTATCTTAAAGCTTCAGTTTCTCCATATTTGACTCTCCTGACTCCACTAATTACAAATTACACATTTACATTTAGTCACCTGTGTGAAAGACTAGTAGGCATTTTGCTTCTTCTGTAATGGTGTCTAAATCAGTTGTTATTTTCAGTGATTCTTTTTGTACTATTGACACAAATAAATTGGCATATTATATGTGGAAAATAGTTTATCTAGAAAATCATACCCTAAAAAGAGATCTCTGGTTTTCATTTTAAAAAGAGGGGGTTAAGAAGTGTCACAGTTTACATCAAATAGATGTTTTAAAGCTCATTAATTTTGTTTCTTCAACATTGTGGGAAGCCAATGCAACTAATGCAGTAGCAATGAATTGTAATGCTCAAAAGGAAGATATCGAAAAACATATTGACTACAGTTAATAATACCGTATTGTATACTTGACATTTATCGAGAGTTTATGTTAAGTGCTCTCACTACACACACACACACACACACACACACACACACACACACTGAACTTTGTGAAGTGACAGACATGTTAATTAGGTTGATTGTGGTAATCAGTTCACAATGGATACGAATATGAAAACATCACATTGTACACCTTAAACATATACAATTTTTATTTGTTGAGTATACCCTCAGTAAAGCAGGGGAAAAGCCCCGTATTGTATGACAAACCTCTACAGTGACTTCCTAGGGTCCTGGTGTTGGCTCCCTTGTGTAAACCCTTCTCCTTGACTATTCTTAAGTCCCACCCTGAGGATACAGTTTGCCTTCTTGGGCGATAATTTTCCCATGGGTTGTTACTTTGCCTTGATTTGGTGGTTTGCATTTACACCAGCCAACTGTTCATCTTTTTTTTTTTTTTTTCACTTTACCTAAGGTTTTCGTATGCAATTCTCAATCCTTTAAGAGATAACAACAAATTTTGGGTTTCTGTCCAGTGGCAACAGTGGACCCCACGACCCGTCACTGTGCGAGGGCGTCTGAGGCCCTGAGGCGGGAAACCCAGGTGGACGAGGGGCGGGGCGGGAGCACGAGGAGGGCTGCGGGCGGTGCAGCGGAAGCACCAGCCTGTCTTCCGCCCAGCAGGAGGCCGCATCTCAGTGTCTCAGGCCTATGCTCCACCATCCGCCTACCCTCCCACTCGTCTCGGTGGTGTCTCAGCTCCACCTCGGAGCCGAGCTCTTCCTGCCGCGGGTCAGGCGGTGTCTGTGGTGATGGTTGCTGAGCAGTCTTGAGGGTGAGGCCCGAGGTGGCCGCCAGCAGGGCGACGCCGGGAAGAGCAGAACCTATTGGCCCCGCGTGGGTTTAGGCCCAGAAGGCTGACCCGGCCGGTGCCCCGAAGGAGCAGCTTACCGTTCTCAGTGAGCACCGGATCCAGCAACAGCAAGGACTTGAGGCAGTTCATCAAGGCTGCGAGGCTCTCTTCTCCGCAAGAGGACAAACCGAAGAGATGCAGGCCACGCCCATGATGTGTGATGTCATGGGAGCCTCCATCTTGCTGGCGGACCGCTCCAGGGGGTCTTTGCTGGCTTAGTGAAGCAGGTGGCCGGGTTGAGAAAGACCGTGTGCCCAGAAACTGGGGGCAGCCTTGAGGAGCTGCAGGTGCAGGAGCAGAGAGTGACCTCCAGTCAGTAACCAGCAAGAAGCTGGGGCCCTCAGTCCGCCAAATGCGTGCAAATAATTCTGCCAACAGTCTCTGTCCACGAGCCTAGGAGTGGACTCATCCATTCAAACCACAGTTGGGGACACCTTGATGTTGAGACCCTAAGCAGAGGACACAGGTAAGCCATGCCCAGATGACTGACCCGCAGAAATGGTAAGAAAATACATATCTTCTGTTGTAAGTTGCAAATAGACTTTGGTGATTTTGATGCAACGATTGAAAACGAATATATATATTCTCTGTCCCTGTCTCTCTCTCAAAAATAAATATACATTCAAAAAAAAAAAAAAAACAACTTACAAAAAGGGAGGGGGGGCTCCTGGTGGCTCAGTCGTTTGAGTCTGGACTTGAGCTCAGGTCATGATCTGGTCTGTGAGTTCTAGCCCCACATCAGGCTCTGTGCTGACAGCCCAGATCCTGGAGTCCGCTTCAGATTCTCTGTCTCTCTCCCTCTCTCTCTTTCTGCACCTGCCCTGCTCACGCTCTGTTTCTCACTCTCTCAAATAAACACTAAAAAATAAAAACAAAACAAAACAAAACTAATATATATGACTTTAGGCTCGAAATGAAAAAAGATACCTTTCTAAAATATTTTGTAGTTTATATTCTCAGTAACAGGTTTCAGTGAAGGAAAAGAGGCTTTTTAAAAAAGGTAATCAACTGCTTAGTTTCTATTAAATTACTCTCAAATAGGAGAATCATGGAAAATAAACCTGGGAGAGATGACACATCTTCAGCCCCACAAGGAGAATAAACTGGAAGCAGATTTTAATAGCTAACTGACAAATAATGGTTATTTATCCTGGTGAGGAGTTCATTTCAGAGGCAAGAGAAATTTCTACATTTCAAGGCAAATTACAAGAGCTATTAGGTAACCTGTTAGGAATTTTAATGGGGGTTATCAGTTCAAATGCCCATTGTGGCCACGAGGTAATATAAATAAATGAGGTGTGGCAAGAATAAATGCGTATGCAATCATCATGTAAATGGATGCTGCTGCTAACTAGGGGTATGTGCCCTACTGAAAAAGATAGCTTTCTGCACTGTCCATGTCCAGCAGTTACCATGTGGGATTGAGTCTGTTCTTAGCTGAGCTTTTCATCTTTGTAGGAGATTGCAGAAGTCGGTGTTTGTAAATATCAAGTAAAAGATATAATTTTAAAACATATTTAAAAATATGTATCTGGAGGGCAGTTTTTTGTGGCTTCTGGTTTACCACAACATTGCTTTGTAGAATGGAACACCAGGGAATAGCCAAAGGAAAGTGAGTCAATGAAAATCTTCAACTAGGAAAGGAATGAATCATTTTCCTTATGCTGAAAATACTGGATCAAAGATATGTTTGGAGAAATACTACACCAAGATGACAAAATCACCAAACATGGAGGGATTGATGTCGGATCAACAATTTTGCAATAGCTGAGGCACCTGGGTGACTCGGTTGGTCAGTTAGGCATCCGACTCTTGATTTTGGCTCAGGTCATGATCTCCTAGTTGTGAAATAAAGTCTTGCCTCTGACTCTGCACCGAGCATGGTGCCTGCTTAAGATTTTTTCTCACCCTCTGCTCTCTCCCCTGCTTGTGCACTCTCTCTCTCTCAAATAATAAATAAATAAATAAATAAATAAATAAACGACTTATTTTTTATTTTTTATTTTTTGCAGTAGAACTCAGAAAAGGATAGGCTGCCATTCACCCATTTGGGAAGGATGGGGGAAAGTAAAAAAGATAAGAAGGAATTAGTGCTTATATCAACTGCATTAGTGCATTACTGGTTATTTAATTATTTAATCATCTACTTATGTATGCTACCTGCTTTGTCCTATAGTATACTATTAAAGATGAAAAATATTATATCAGTGTATTTATAGTCAACTGTTACTAACTCTGTGGCCTTAGAATTTACTGGTATGCACATAAAATTGGCCTTAAGATAGAATAACATCTATTAACTTGAAACCAGTGAAATAACTGCACATATAAAGGGAGGGATTATAAACAATATCAGCAGAGATAGAAATACTGGACAAATGTGGGTGGAGCATGGTGTGAAGTGGAATCATCTAAGGATACACTCCCTGGCAAATTGCTATGAAATTTTGATATCCACGTTCTTCCTTCCAGAGTATATTGCCACCATCTCTGCAAACATTTTTGCTGCCCTTAATTTATTACTATGAGAGAGTCATTTTGAATATATCAAACAGAATGTAATACAGGTGTAGGACTTTTGACTTTGATCACCATGCAGATTTGATTATAAGCATCTGGGTACAGCACTGTAATGTCTTGGAAACAATTTGTTGTCATATGTGACCAGATTGTGCACTAATTTGAGTGTAGATGATATGTAAAGTTTGCCTCTATTTGTTGGGTCTCATTACTAGCCGCTATTTTAAGACTTTGATGTTGCTTCTAAGAATCACCTCTGTAAAATTAGATTTGCATTTAGGCCAGCTGGAATTATTCAGGAATAGATTTCAGACAGGCAAAGAACAGCTGGAATACTGTTCTTCCTACATGGGGTGCCAGGGAAGATGTATGGTTGGGTGTCATACAAGTATAGGAGGTGTTCAATGGCAGATGCCTGTTTTTTAAAAATAATACGATGTAGCAGAATAATGTTGATATATTATGCCTGAACTTTTCTTTTCCTTCAAAAATAGAGTGTTCTAATGATATCTGTCTAATAATAGCCTGAGTTTTTAAGATTTTAATTGAAGAATAAAATACATTAAAAGTTATGGAAGTCATATGTGGGGAGTTTATTTTTCCAAAGTAAACATGTCCATATATGTAATCAACACAGTGATCAAGAACCCGAGGACATCAGTGGCAAAACTCAGGGCATTTCCAGTTATCCACACTCATCTCCAAAGATAATCACTATCCTAATTTCTAGCATCGTGGGTTAGCTTTTACCAGTTTTAAAACTTCTATAATTGAAATTTTACAATTTTTACTTTTTTGTCTGGCTTCTTTCTGGCAATATTATGTGTGTGTTATTTAATCACATTACTGCATGTAACATGTTTTGTTTTCTTTTTTTGCCTTTATGTTATTATATAATACTGCATTGTGTCCTCATCCCAAAATATATGTGCTCTACTATTGCAGGAGAGTTGTTCATATCCGTTTTGGGGTGATAACAAATAATGCTTCAATAAATATACATATATATCATTTTGTCATATTTTTATTCATTTGTGATTGAAATGTGCCAGGGAGTAGAAGTGCTGGTTCTGGAAGGTACATAATCATCTAATTTATAAGATACTGCTGTGAAAAGGAGTAAAGGAAACTTGATTTAAAATAGAGTCAAGAAGCCATGAAGGGAGAGGTCTTATGCAGGTACCATTTGTTTCAACTCACATGACCAGTAGGAAGAAGGAAGATTTCTACATGCCTCAGTAACAGCAAACTGCCCACCACTGACAGCCAGTGAGAAACTGCCATAAACTCAAACTCTCATTCTCTTCCAATGAAATGTTCAAAATAACCCTCTGTATTCCTCCTAGAACCTAATAAATTCTAGCATCCTCTTTGTCTCTTTGGACTTGCCTGTGGTTTGCCATAGTTTGCTTGTCCTGAATTGCAGTTCCTCTGCTATTCTTGAATAAACTCATCTTTGCTTAATTAGCAAATTACCATTTGTTTTATTTAAGGTTGACATTGCTAAATAGTTTTTCATAATGATTGGATACATATAGAATCCTACCAGGTTTGGCATAAATATTACCACCGTATCCACAATTTGTTATTTGTTAGGTTTCTGAATTTTATTAATTTCTGTTGGCATGTTTACCATTGGGATTTAAATTGGATTTTCCTGATGGCTCACAAGTTTGAGTAACTTTTTCATGTCTCGAGGATATTTTACATATTCTTTTTTCTCGAGTGCCAATTTTCCATCGGCTTCATTGTTGATGCTATAGCTTCTTGGATTTCAAAATATTTAGATTTCCATATGAACTTTAATTTTTTTTATATTTATTTATTTTTGAGAGACAGAGAGAGACAGAGTGTGAGGAGGGGAGGGGCAGAGAGAGAGAGAGAAAGACACAGAATCTGAAGAGGCTCCAGGCTCTGAGTTGTCAGCACAGAGCCTGATGCAGAGCTGGAACTCACAAGCCATGAAATCATGACCTGAGCTGAAGTCAGACGCTTAACCTACTGAGCCACCCAGGCGCCCCATGTGAACTTTAGAATGTACTTGCCATATTCCAAAACAAAACAAAACAAAATTCTGTGATTTTGAGAATGCCTTCAATCTATAGAGAAATTTTGGGAGAATTGACACTTATAAACATTCAGTATTCCAATTCATGAAAATGTATAGTGAAAGCATTTATGCTTCATTCATTTTCTGTATTTTGTAGTTTTCTAAGTGGAATGTTTGAACAATGTTCATTAGGTTTATTTCTAGGTATTGAAGTTTCTTGAGGGTATGGTGAATGGTCTCATTTATTAATTTCATTTTGAATTATTATTTTTTTAAAGTTTATTTATTTTTGAGAGATAGAGACAGAGCGTGAGTGGGGGGGTGCAGAGAGAGAGGGAGACACAGAACTTGAAGCAGGCTCCAGGCTCTGAGCTGTCAGCACAGACCCCAGCCTGTCATGGGGCTCAAACTCATGAGCTATGAGATCATGACCTGAGCCAAAGTCAGACACTCAACCAACTGAGCTACCCAGGTGCCCCAATTTTAAATTATTTTAATGATATATTGATCTTCATTTGAATTCATTCAGCACACTTCATAAATTCAATTATTGATACCAATTGTTTTGGGCAGATTATTTTGAAATTTTTATGTATAGTATCTTGAGTCTGGAAAAACGACATTTTCATTTTTTCCTCTTTAATCTTTGTGTTCTCCATTTCTTAGTCTTGCATTATTGCATTGGATAAGAGTTAGTTTTAAAGACAAGTTGTGAGAATGGACATTTTGTTTCCATTCTTAGGGAAAAACCCCTACCATTGAATATATTGAATGCTGACAATTTTTGATAGTTACAGGTAGGAAGCAGAATTCTATAAGGGTCCCAAGGTTTCTGGCTCCTGATATACATACACCTCCCGTTTATTTTTAAAAAAGCACCCTAACTTTATTTTAATCTAGTTTGCTAACAGATTTTATCACCAGTGAATGTTAAATTATATCACATTAGTTGTCGGTACCTCTTGAGATAATCTTTTTTTCATTTTCTCTTTATGTTTTGAGTTAAAGTTTTGTAACTCTTACCTTCTCTTGGATTTAAACTTCACTTGGTCACGACACTTAAATTATTCTTTTCACATATAGCTTGATTCAGTTTGCTAATATATTGGTTAGGATTTTTCATCTATGATTATGATAGAGGTTGTCTGCTGATTCTCATTCTCTTGATATCCTTGTCAGATTTTGGAATCAAGAATTTGCTGACCTCATAAAGCCAAGGGGGAAAGAAATATGTGTATGTGTATAATTTGGCAGAGAAAACATCTTGGATTTGATAATTAGAAATATTTAGTTATATATTTATATTTTAGTAGATACTGGACTACCCAGTTTTTCTATTATTTATTCTGGTTGGAATGTTCTTTAATTTTTGTCTCAGCAGCCCATAATCTGTGAAAGCCAAAATTTGTGCTCAGCTTCTTAGCCCATTATCAGTTACTTTCTATTGGAATTTCCAGCTCCCACTTAAATTTGGCAAATGCTTTGAAAGAATTCCTTTCACATTTTCTATTGAACTATCAAATGAAAACAAAAATAAAATAAAATACTGCCTTATGTTAAAAAGTATATTCATTACAAAGAGTTTATCAGTAGTAAATTTAGTTGTAATTGACTGTATTTCTAACCTGAACCCATGTTGGCTTGAACTAGTTTTGGTTGATGTTAATTAGTGAAGAAAAGTGTAATTAAAAATTTTTTTAATGTTGATTTTTGAGAGAGAGAGAGACAGAGTGTGAGCGGGGGAGGGGCAGACAGAGAGGGAGACAAGGCATCCTAAGCAGGCTCCAGGCTTTGAGCCATCAGCCAGAACCCAATGCAGGGCTAGAATTCAGGAAACATGAGATCATGACCTGAGCCAAAGTCTGATGCTTAACCAACTGAGCCACCCAAGTGCCCCCAAAAGAGTAATTTTGTATCTTACCACTACTCTGCTTTTGTTCCTTAATTCTGGGAGAAGAGTGATTACCTGGACACATCCTCCACAATTAACTTTGCTACCTAAGCATCTCCAAATTTTCTTACTCAAAAGTTGTTTATTCATAAGAGCATTGCTCTCACAGTCAAGGGAACCATAAATTCCAACTGTGTGGGGTGACAACAGATGATCAAATAAATAAATGATGAATAAATCTTAGCAGATACCATCATGAATAGATTCTAAGGAACAAGGATTATATGTTCACTCTTCACCAATGCCTTAGCACTATGGAAGATCCCAGGATTGCATGGAACATCTGGGGAGACCAAAGTTAGGCTAAATTGACTGATAAACTCCTAAATTCATTGAGATTAAATTTCCACCAACTGACAATTTAAAGATTAAATTGGATTACAGAGAAGATTTTAAAAGTTACATTTTTGGACACTTGAGTTAGAGATCTATAATCACACTACACATATATGTACACACACAACTTGTTTTTATTATAAATATTGAATATAGCATTTCTATTATTTGTGTTTTTTTCCAGTTAAATCCTCACAGTCTCATTTCCATTTTAGTACATATAGATCTGTATCATTATTTTGAAATACCTCTAAGTGTTTTATAACATAGACATAATATATTTTATTTAACAATCACCCTAGAGATGGGTGCTAGGAGCATTTCCTGTTTTTATTATCACAGATGATATTGCGAGATGTGTAGTAACTGCTCCTTTTATTTCTGTAGGAAAAGTGGATTTCTGGTCAAAAGGAATATGCATTCGTGACTACCAGATAATTCCCTAGATTCAATAAACAACTGATGATTGTTTTCCAAAATTTATTGAGAACTTCATTTTTACTATTTTTTCTGTAGTCAGTAATTAGCTACATGAAATCTAAACTAAGTTATATATGGAGAAAATTATTCTTCATTTCAGGTAAAATAAGAGGGACTGTTTATATTTTTACATACTGTGCTCTGTTTTAATAGTTAATCTTGGTCTTTTTAAAAAATTCTTCAGTTCTAAAATTAAGGTTACTAATAAGCCTTTCAATAAACAGAGTTCCCTAATGACAGATTTCTAGTCTCAATAGTCTTCCTTTGCTCCAGGACATGTTACTAATTACATATCTTCTTTATTTAAATCTTTAGCAGCCTAAATAATACTTTCTAAGGAGATTAACTATGAACACCTTGAACAGTAAGTTCTCAGCACAAGCATCTAATTTAACTTTACTAAATATTCACATTTTAGTTTCTTATAACTGGCAACTATCTGATGTTTCAAATGCTTCTTCCTGCATCAGTGTGAACATCAAGATGTGATAAACTCAAACTTAACTAAAATTTTGTAAAATGATGATGTATTTTACCCAAGAATAATTTCTATTTTTTAGTTTTTTTTTTAATGTTTATTTACTTTGGAAAGAGAGAGACAGAGCGTGAGTGGGGGGAGGGACAGAGAGAGAGGGAGACACAATCCAAAGCAGGGTCCAGGCTCTGATCTGTCATCACAGAGCCCTACACAGGGCTCGAACTCAGGCACTCTGAGATCATGACCTGAGCCGAAGTCAGAAGCTTAACTGATGGAGCCACCCAGACACCCCTACCCAAGACTAATTTCTACTTGTTATCAACTTCACAAATAAATATTAGATCTAAAATGAACATCTGTTTATGGTAAAGTGGCTAATAAAAAATGCCTGCAGTTAGAATGGAGGAAATATTTTCACATTTCTTCTAGCATTTTAATGAAAAGTTTATATGAAATATAGCAATTTTCATGAGGATATTTACATGCAGTGTTGTAAATGCTTGATTTGAAATATTTTGCTAAAATTTGTGTCCTCTTTTTTTCTGCGTAATCATTCATAATATAATTAAACAATATGAGAATGTTATTTTTGAGATCTACTTATGAATGGAAACAATATTTCAAAAGATAGTATATTATTTGTTTGTTTCAATGCTGTTTAAGGATCACTTCAATAACTATAGTTACTATGCCAAATAAAGAATGACTTTGTGTTAAGATGAAACAGAGGCCATATCTCCATTGATCTCAGCAAATATAATTCACCAAGTATTATAAGAAACAAACCTGCTGTCATGGAACAAGTTAAGAGAATAAGAGTGTTAATGATTAATAGTAAATATAGGACATAAAAACAAAAGTTCTGACATCTATACCAACCAGTTTTATGTGTTGGTGACAATTTAACTGCTGTATCAGTAAATAAGTGGAATAGTTCATCTTGTATGAGTGTCACATTCTCTTAGCTTACATGGTTGCTATGTACAATTTTATGAGTCTGAGGAGATCCTGATCAAGACACCTGAGTAGAATTCCAGAAAGGACTATAGGTTGAAGTGTTTCTCATGTTAATAGAATAGTGCCTTTGTTTAGTAGAGTAGCTCAGTTAGTTTCAGATTTGAAGGAAAATAGAGTGAAGAAAATCTTTGTTATTTTCTGAAGCAAAGAAAAGTGTTTGAAATATGTAAGTTGGACAATGTCTAAGGAAGGGAATTGAAAATTAAACTTAGGTACAGAAAGTGCCAACACCCAAATTTTTAAATGTTAAAAGTGGAACTTCTTGGTTCATTATCACCAGAAAAGGACAGGTAGTACAGACAGTAAGCCAGAATATGCAAATAGAAGTGTCACAATGAACTCTTTTCTATGGAAATGGACACCACAAAATATTTAGCTCATAGATGGAAGATTTTGAAAAAAAAATAGCAAGTCAAGACTAAAGACCTGTAGAGAACAAAAACCTGAAGCTATCTTTTTACTCTTTTTCTTTTTCCTTTCTTCAATTTTACCTCGTTATCCTTTCACCTTTACAAAAATCACTTTGCAATTCTCTCTGTTTTAGAACACTAAGTATGTACAGATAAAAACATCAAGACTTGGGAAAGCTTAAAGCCTTAAGACTCACAAAATATATGTATAAGAATCAAACTTAAAAAAAAAGTAATGGGAATTAGCTGTCCGACCTATTTTCTAAACTTTCTTTAATAGGGAAAAAAAGAAGTTAGCCAAGTGAGTAAGGTTGAGACCTTGGAAAGAAAAAATACTTTCATGTTATCCTCCCAATACCTATGCAGCATCAAGATAATGTGAAAGACTGATTAAGAGGATGATTTTATTCAGCTTTGTTGCACAGGAAGAATGCCCTTTAAAGAGGAAGCCCTCAAAGAAAAAGAGGGGACCTAGAGTTTTATACAGACAGATAAACAAGGGAGTTATCTTTGCACTCATGAGAGTCCATGGACAGTAAGTTATATGGAGAAGGGTGGTTCTTTTGAGGTTAGTTCTTTTTGGAACACAAAAGTGTGGGAGGAGATGTGTTTTACCATCACTAATCTTTGGGAGCACAGAGTCCAAGTTAAATTCAATTTTCACCACTTTATATGACTATTAAATCTCTAACTACAAAAGTACCTTTAACTGTATTGTCTATTGTTTTGTTCAATATTCATTGAATAAGGTCCCAAGTGATAAATTCCTTTTAAAAGTCATTTCTAAAAAATAATACTAATTATCCTGAGGAATTGATTTTTTCTTTTATTACACAACAAAAGTTATATAAAACCATTATAGTTTTATTTGTACCTAAACAGAGCTAAATTGAATACTCAGTTACAGTGACTATATATGTATTCTCATATACTTATATATCTATGACTCATATATATGATGGCATATATGGTTCTCTGTTATTCCTATAGTGTTATTTATAAACATTCTGTATTAGTAGTTTTATTGTTTGAACATATTTTTAAACATCCTGATTTTTTTGGAGGGAAGCAACATAGACACAATACACTTAGCTCAATGACAAAACAGTTCCTTATACTTTTATACCTGTTCAGATGTCAGCAACAAGCAAATATTCATTGAGATGAGAAAAGTAACTGATACTTGATTGCCTCCTATATACCAAGTAACGTTTATATACGGTATCTCATTATCTCTGTGAGATCACATTACCTACCCTTAGAAGTGTAACTCAAATTGTGGCCTGAATTATTTTTGTAAACTGATAGAAAGTGCATATTCTCAAGCCACATCCCAGATTAAAAACAAAACAAAACAAAACAAAAGAAAACAGTTAAACAAAACAAAACCCAACTTCTCTGGAATCTGTGGCTGAACAGGTTATCCAGGTGAGTCTTCTAAAACTAAAATTTGAGAAATACTACTTTATACCATTGTACTTTTCAGGAAAAAGTTCAGAAATACTAAGCAACCAGCCCAATTCCATGTTCTCTAGTGAGTTACAGAATGTGAGTGGTTAATGAAATCAGCAAACTTCCTTTTTTCATCAGAAACTCTTGCATCTCCTTTAACTCTCCACATCTAAATACACCAACCTAAATACATAAACTTGTACCCTTACACTCTCTCCCTCCTTTCACATGGGAAAAGGGATACAGTGTCTTAACTGTACAGAGCCCTAGGCTCTGTATTTAATTTCTTCTACTTTCTCTGGATGAACGTTATTGATTGTTACTACTTTTTTCTCTATTTTTTTCTTTATTGTGTATTATCGACATTTAAGCATATTTGAGATTTTCTTATAGGATAAACCCTATTTCTCCAAATAGCACTGGCTATCACCCAGTTGCATAATCCATAGTTTGAGGAGTTATTTTGGATTCCTTATTCCACACTCACTCATTTATTTAGTGAATATACATTGAACTATATGTTCAAGATGTTCTTATAAATATCTGTGTAATGTTTTTTCTCTAATTATTCCTAATCAGTTTCCATGTATCACCTTGCCATCATTAAGCTTATTTTTTTTTCAGCATCTGGAATGAAAAAAAAAAGATAAAATCCATCATCACATTCTTAGCCTAAATTTTTTGAATATCATTCTGTTGACCTTGTGAGGAAGTAAATATTCTTGGAAGACCTTCTGTATTTGGTTTTGAATGCCTTTTTGTATTCAAAATTATCCCCATTTCTTCTTTCTGTCCAACTCCAATGGAATCCATTATTTAAAATCAGCACTTTATTTACCTCTAAATCTTCTCTCAAAATGAAAAAAAAAAAAAACTTAAAAAATTAAAATGTGTTAAATATTGTATTTAGTTCATTATTAGGATGGTGTTTTAACCAGTTTAATAAAGAATCCAAAGAACAGACGTACTTACAGTTTAGGAATTTCAAAACGACTGTGAAAATAGACACAATAAAGGATGTTTACATGGTGATAGATGAAAGTCATTTGAACAGACTGTTGGACAGAATTTTACACATCTATTGCCAGTAATTATTTTTCACTGCTATCAGATACTTACAAGTTATGGAGTTGTAAAATAGTTCCAATGAAAGGAAAGAGTAACATTGAACAACCTTGAAGATTGTGCTGTACAGAGCACACAGAAAATAATTTTTTTCCTACACCTAGTAGACTACCAACTCCAAAGAGTTACCCTGTCTGTTCAAAAGATATTTTCCTAAAAACTATTAAGGTATGTTCCTTATTATGGATATAAAATTATTCATGAAAAATTAGATGATCTCTTCCAAATTTTTCCCTACAACCCACACCTCTCTTTTGAGATTTAAATCAATGTATCTAATTCCTCCATTAGATAGTCCATGTGCATACACACAGACACCTCAAATATAGCATTATCAAAACTTATGTTTTCATCAAAATAGTTATTTCTTCAGTATTCTAGACCTATTAATGATTCTGTGTACTCATTGAGTTTATGTTTCAACAAACTACCTAGACTCTCAAGATTTAAATCTATGTATCATACTAGGTCTAGTTCATTTATAAGTTATTTTTAATTTATAGACTTAATATTGTTTATGTTACAGTACCTAGCATTTATATGGTAACAACTGTGAAATTTCTGTATGATACACATGATTCTGTCATTTTCTGCCTTTCAAATCTTACATAATTAGAAATCCTATTGATCCATTAAGCCCATCTCAGCGATCTACTCTGTGAAGCTTGTCTTACGTCAACCCCAGTCTACTCCACTCTTTACCCCCTTCCACACTAAGGGGGATGGCTAATTTCAACCTTTGTGCTACCACAATATTTGGCATTTGGCACATTTTGCTACTATGGTACTTCACATGCTTCACTGGAATTAATTTTGATTAAAATCAAAATTAATTGGGGCTCCTGGGTGACTCGGTTAAGTGTCCAACTTTGACTCAGGTCATGGTCTTGCAGTTGTGGGTTAGAGTCCTGAATCAGGCTCTGTGCAGTTGTGGGTTAGAGCCCTGAGTCAGGCTCTGTGCTGACAGCTTAGAGCCTGGAGCCTACTTCAGGTTCTGTATTTCCCTTTCTCTGCCCCTCACCTGCTCGTGCTCTCTGTCTCTCAAAAATAAATAAACATTAAAAAAATTAGAAAAAAAGTCTGTTTCTTTTAGTAATCTGTAAGATTTCAGTAGATAGGAAACTTATACCTTTTGTTTTTGAAACTCAGGTTGCTAACACTACCACAAATCAATAAAAGTGAATAATATAATGGTGCAAATAAACCAATTTCTCTTACTTTTTAAAAAGAGAACTATCTATATTTACCTTCTGTTGGAGGATAAAAGTCTCCTTTACAGGATGATATAGTAGTAGGGAAATAAAAGTTAACCTACATTTTTTGAAGTTTCAAAATTTCTTTCAATCTCAAAAACCATAATGCTGAAAGAACATATATGGAGTTCAAGGTTGTGATTAGTGCCAGACCATGACCAACAACTTTTTGCTTAAAGTGGGTCTAGTGAATGTTTCAATCACTACAGAATATAAGACATCAAAGGAGATTTTATCTTGAAATACTGTTTTCTAAACAGTACAGTCAAATGATTTATTTTTCTTTTTCAACAAAGTAGTATCAAATTATAGTGTAATAATACAGCATAGAGACATCTCTGATGGTGAGTGTCACCAAGTTTGTGGACTCAGAGCTTTAAGAGCTAGCTGATGGCTTTGTTGCCTCCTAACCCATCTCTCTTAAAGATTGTGGAAAAAGTGAAAAGTATAAACACATTTTACAGAAAATGAAATATTTTTTGAGGCAGAATGTGTTTTATAAAAAAAAAAAAGAAAAAAAAAGTAAAACAAAACCATGAAAAACTAGACTTCCTAACAAGTTGGCTTTTCCCCATAGGTCTGACCACTGACTTGCACAAAGCAGAGTTTGACTGATTTTGTTCTCTATGTTCTTTTGTTCATTATCTTTGCTAGCACAGTCAAGTCCTTACTTCATCCTTCCGAACTTCAGCAGGAGTGTAAGTTTTGTACATTTAGAAATTGATCAGCCTGTTTGGTCAGAGATGGAATAAGAAAATGTGATTTCAAACTCCATCAGCATTTTATGGGGTATAGTGTCCAAAACATTAGTATTTGTGAGATTTAAGTATTTGGGGAGAAATTTTAGATAAAATTGAACAGGTTCCTTTTAGAGATTTTTTTTAGATTACTTAATCTGATGTGCTTTCCAAAGGTGGGAAGAGCACAGCTCCGCTTTTCAGTCATCTTTGATGATGCAACCCTTTACTTAAGAAGCAATTCCAGACATTTTATGGAGTGTAATAATAAAAAATATTCTATCCATATAATCTTGTTTTGAAAAAAAAATTGTCTTATTTTTTAGTCTATAGTATTGTTGGTTTCTTATCATTGTTTCACCTTGTATACTTTTTGTTCAGAGAAATAGAACTAGAATGATAAATATGATGTGTAGCACTTTACATGCACAGGTATGTTTTTCCAGTGTTCACTGGTTAATACTAATCGTGGCCAGGCTAATTTTTCTGTAGATTAGCCCAAAGACTTTTGGACTTGTTTTTCATGTAATCTAAGCAATCATTGAACTCACAATTGATCAGTGATCAAGTATAAACTACATTTTGCTGAACATTAGGAAAATATATATGTAGATAGAAGATAGAAAATAGTGAAATACATGGACAGATAATATTAATAGCTTTTAATTTATTAAGTGTTTATCATATAAGAGTATCACTTATATGATCTTATTTATTATTCAGAAGAACCATGGGCTAAGATACCACTATTACTTCCATGTCATAGATGAGGAGACTTAAAATTCTGTAAGTTTGGTGATTTGACTGTAGCTTCCTAGCAAGCAACAGAGCAGGACTGGGACTGAGGGAACTGACCCTGGAGCCTACACTCCCTAGTGATCAATGGCTGGGTTTTCCATACCAGCCCTGTTTAGAGGCAGGAATAATTGATTTAGGGCCTCAGCAATGAATTAGGTTTTGGAGTGGTTCAAGTCTAGTGCAAAACCATTGAAGAGATGAGACAGGATGCCTGCTGTCCAGTTCATGTGGCATCCTTGATGTGAGAAAAGGAAACTCTCCTGAGTTGCCAGTTTGTTTCCATGTCTGTCCACAAGGAATTCTTGTTATGTGAAGTGGAGCAAGAATAGAGATAAGATGAATATAGATTCCCCGTTCTAGGAAATTTGGAGTGCTCTTTTAACAACCTTAGCTCTCAGGCTATTGGGACATTGCCAGAATGATGCAAAGTTCCAATTTTTCTATCCCTTCTACAGGGCTGCCCCAGTACACTCACAGAGACTAAAGGAGTACTTCTTCAAACACTATGAGTAAAGGGACATCCCAGACAATTCTAAAAGTTTGGTTATGGTTTTGAAATGTGAACAAATCCTAAGAAAAAAATCAGGCCAACATTCAAAATTCTTTGTACACACTTTCCAAAAAAAATATGTTGGTTATCTAACCATCCCCAAAGAGAAGTTGGTTTCTATACAAATTTCTTGTTTATAATATTTTTCTAGAAGTTCAGGCTTTAAAAATAGTACAATGTCTCATCAGTTATGAATACTAAACATTCTTAAATATGAAACTTATAATGTTATCTTTTGAAATCAGTATTTTCCCAATCTCCATTCTCTTTCAATTTATTCACTGTCCGAATTCTTAAAATAGTACTGTTGCTCCACTACCTTTTTCCATCTCAATTTACAATAACTCTTTGTTATTCTTCCTCCTGCCAATTTGCTGAAACTACTGTCTTTGAGAGCTCAATTCACCAACGACCTACTAATTAACAAATTCAATGGTCTCTTCTAAGTCCTTACTCAACAAGACCTCTCCACGGCAATCAAAATCACAGACCACTTGTTCCTTCTTGAAAAGCTCTTATAACTGGAAGGAGAAAATTACTATTTCTTCCCCATAGAGAGATTTGGGAGAAAAATGGCCCTTGGCTAAGAATTTAATCAAGTACTTATAAGAAGTAATTTCAAAGCCTCCACCTGGTCTTAGTGTAGCTAAGGTAGCAGGCTGTAAGAGATATATGGGTCAGCATTAGCTCATTTGTTATTCCAGGTAGACCTGAAATAGCACATTTAAAAAGGGAGGGTGGGAGGATGAAGGAAGGGAAGCATCACTGTACTGCCTAGTAATGAGACCATGCTAACTCCATTACAGTTATGTGAACTTGTGAGTTGAGGCAAGTGGAAAATTGTTTATATTTTCTGTTTAGATTTGGCACTATTTGAGAAGACTATGCATGTATACAGGTGCACATGAGAGAGACACACACACACAGAGATGTTCAATATATTACAATTGGAGAATTGGAGGGACAGAACGTCTGTGATGCCATCTGACCTTTGGAAAAACTGGAGGGTACAGTAAAGTGCTCAAGGCCACTCCAGGGTTGCATGAAGGAACTCTGATAAATAGGCAATTTCTCAGTATTCCATTAAGGCCCATGTGTTATTCTAGCCTGAATGTGATGAGAGTAGTGACATTTAATCCGAGATGAGATCTCTACAGATTGACTGTAGAGGAAGAAAACTTTGCTAAAACCAGTGTAAAAAACAATGGGGACATCAATAAAGATGATAAACTATTGATTTAGGTATTTGTCTCTTTTCTCTTTCAATTTTTGAACTCTTGGAATGGAAGTATTTTGCTTTATATCCTCTTTTAACTTCATTGTCTCTTCCAGGGACGTCTGATATTGTTTATATGTTTACTACTCAATAAACATTTTAGAATTGAATTGAGCTAAACATACACATATATGCAGTAAATTAGTCATTCACTAAGTTTTATATTAACCTATATAAATTTATTATGTAAAATGAAAGAAATGTGAAAGTAGATTGTATGGACTATATTAATATTAAATATATAAAAATTATATGAAAATATAATTAAATAGTATAAGTTAATAGATAATGAAATAGTATAAGTTGCTTTTTTTTTATTCAATTTATTGTACTAAAACAAAACCAAAAAGAGTTCACTCATGTCTCCTACCCCTCACCCTCTACCTCTGGAAACTACTACTCTGTTCTCTGTGTCTATGGCCAAGGCCATTTATTTATTTATTTACTTACTATTTACAGATTGCACTTATAAGAGAGGTCATCAGAATATATGTTTTTCTTTGACTTACTTCACTTAGCATAGTGCCCTCGAGGTACATCCATATTGTCAGAAATGACACAATTTCATTCTATTTTTATGGCTGAATAATATTCCATTGTATATGTGTGTGTGTGTGTGTGTGTGTGTGTGTGTGTGTGTACCACATCTTTATCTAATTCATCCATCAGTGGACACTCATGTTGTTTTCATATCTTGACTACTGTAAATAATGCTGCAGTGAACATGGTGTACATGTCTTTTTGAGTCAGCAGTTTGTTTTCTTTAGATAAATACCGAAAAATGGAATGGCTGGGTCATATGGTAGTTTTAATTTTAAAATTTTTGAGGAACATCCATACTGTTTTTCATAACGGATGCACCAATTTATATTTCCACCAACAATGCACAAGGTTTCTTTTTTCTTCATATTCTTAGCAACACTTACTATTTCTAGTCTTTTTGATAATAGCCATTCTAACAGCTGTGGGGTGATATCTCATTATGGTTATTATTTGCATTTCCTTGATGATTAGTGATGTAGAGCATCTTTTCATGTACTTATTTGTCCTATGTATGTCTGTAGAAAAATGTCTATTTTCCCATTTTTTAATCCGATGGTTTGGGCTTTTTGTTTTTGCTATTGAATTGTAAACAGTAGGTATTTTTGATAGTGTTGATGATGGTAGAGGGAGAAAGTAGGACCCAAGTTAATATTTATTAAGTGCCTGTGAAATGTCACTTTACATATATATCATATGAAATATAAATAAATGATCTGAGATATACATATGTTAATCTCAATTTACCACTGAAGACTCCACAATTTGAAAATGATGAGTAATTAGCTCAGGGAAGACAAATAAGTTTCAACTTTCTTGCAACTACCTGTCAATTTATTCTGGCTGTGGAGGAATGATGAAAAGAACCCTTTGGCTGTATCTCTAGTCAATAAGAAAGAATCCTCAGGATTAGCAATAGTTGCTTTAATCTCAGAAGGGAGATGAGGTTGTTCAGTGCCTAGTATTGTTATCATTGCACAAATCCAAAGTTGGAATGGAAGAATAGAAGTATGTGGACGTGTTTATTTGTGAGTGTGGGGTGAGAGTTGAAAGAGAGGGCTGGTTGGGATTTGAGCTCACATATGTCCTATTGTCACATATAATGCTCTTTCCATGCTACTATTAATTTAACTTTAAAATCTGAAAACAGAATTAATATACATTTTTGATGACTGTGTTATTAATGCCAGATATTGCTGAAAGGTGAGACTCAAGAAAAAATTCAAATTAAAAGCTTCTTAAATAACAATACCAAATAAAATGTATTTGCAGTAGGGCAGAAGCTGGAAAGGAGTCACTCCTTGGCTTCTTTCACTCTTGGCTTCTCAAGACAGATTTTATCATTTCTATATGTAAAGGTCTTTATGAGCTTGGGGATAAAAACAAACAAACAAACAAACAAACAAACAAACAAACATATAAACATTTTGACATAGTACCACTACGTAACCAAGAACATAAAATATCTGTTCCTGAGTTCAGCTGGTCTTTCCCTTTTAGGTGCTACTCAAACTTTTAAAAATTCAAGTTATATGTAAATTTCCCAGATGGAAAAATGTATTTAGTTCCTTTAAAATTTCCATCTATAGGTAAAGGTTTTACAAAATAAAATGTATTTACTGCTAAGTTACTAAGTTAAGTAGGACCTAAACATGGTCAGTTTAAATGAAATAAGAACTAAAAGATGAAATGAAATACGAATGAGTTGAGGAAAGTATGGCAGTATAAATTCCCCAAATTACACTGTCTTTTGGTTTTAAGCCAACACTGTCATTGATGCTGTGATTCTGTCTTCCAGAGACTAGACATTTGGCACGGAGTGCTAGTGATTTGCCAAACTGGAAATGGGCGTTCTAGACCACTTGTAGTTACTTAAGTGAATTCATAAAAATGTAAAAGCAAACTAGTCTTTTTCTCCAGAATGTGAGCAGTGGATAAATTATGTGGTGGTTCTTTTTTACTTGCCCACCCCCTCCATGTTTTGTTTCCTTGCCCACTTGAGCATCAGGGATCAACCCCTGTAGAAAGTATCACCAGGAATCCCATGCTGGCTGCGTTCTGATTAGGTTTAAAAATGGAAAGCAACAGCATGAGATTAGAGGGCAGGAGTAAAGAGAGAGTATCTATTCTTATCTGCTTTGCAGATGCATTGTGTCCACAGCTACTTCTCTGCACAACGAGGGGCTGGATAGTCCTTCCTCACTAATTCAAGTTTCACTGAGAAATTAAAAATATTTCTGTCTTTTTTTCCTTCAAGTGTTCAGATAGTAACAGCTCGCTAACATGACTAGTGTCTGGATGCCTTACTAAATTGTATGTGCTCCATTAATCCTGCCTACAAGTCCTCAGCAATGTCTTCATATTAGCCATGTGGGACACATTTTATTCCCTTCCAGGAATGTCACCAATCCTAATTGTGTCCTTGTTTCTGGTAGCATTTTTCTTTTTGTATGCTTGTGAATGTGTTTGTTTTAATGCCCTGAGTTTTGCATCTCTAGTCCATACTCTATCCTTGGTTATCAAGGTCACTCTATCTATTTTGTCCTTCTCCATTCCTTCTTTCTTCATTCTTCTACTTTAACAGTAGTTTTCTGTAGAAATTATTTTAACCTACCTGTTTTGTTAATACACCACAGGGTTAAAATGAATGATAATAGCTGGTAATAGATCAAAGTACTCCCTCCCAGGTAATATTTTTACATTTCTACTGAGCAGTAGTGATCTGCAGGGAAGAGGCCTGCAATTTAAGGGAAAAGATCAGCACCTGAGCTAAGCTCTGGCCTTAATTATTTCATACTGCAAAGATCTATTAAACACCTATTCTTTTATGTCAAGTACAGACACTTATTGATCTAAGACATCAAAAATGATTAATCACCTTAATTCACAGTATACTTTGAATGGATAATGCATAGCAGAATAAGGTTGCTGTGAAGACAAAGCAAGTAGTTTCTAACTACCAAAGAGCATTTTCAGAAAGTCCTAAAGACTCAACAACAATAAAAATTGTTAGAACTGATAAGAATTCAGTAAAGTTGCAGGATATAAAATCAACATACAAAAACTTGGCATTTCTGTATATAAACTGAACAATCTGAAAAGGCAAATAAAAAAACAATTGTGTTCACAATAGCAGCAAAAATAATAAGATACTTAGAATTAACAGAAGATGTAAAATAGTTGTAACTGAAAATAATAAGACATTGATAAAAGAATTAAAAAGACAGGTAAATGGAAGACACCCCAAGTTCATGAGTTGAAAGAATTGATATTGTTACAACATCTATACCATTTAAAGCTATCTATAGATTCAGTGAAAACTCTATCAAAATTTCAATGTCATTCTCTATGGAAATAGAAAAAACAATCCAAAAATTCACATGGAACCACAAACTGCTCAGATAGTCAAAGCAATCTTGAGCAAGATAAACAAAGAGGGAGGCATCAGCTTCCTGATTCCAAAATGTATTACAAAGCCAAGTAATAGAAACATTACTGTGCTGACAAAAGAGAACAGACATATAGACCAGTGAAACAGAATGGAGAACCCAGAAATAAATCTGTGCATTTACTTTCAATAGGTCTTCAAGAAGTGTGTCAAGAACACACAGTGGGGAAGGGACAATCCCTTCAACTAGGGGTGTTGGGAAAATTGAATATTCACATGCAGAAAAATGAAATTGGATCCTTATTTAACATCATATAAAAGACATCAATTCAAAATGGATTAAAGACTTTAATGCAAGACCTGAAATCATAACACAGCGAGGAGCTTTTTGACATTGGTTTTGACCCCCCAAAACCACAGGCAACAGAAACAAAAATAAATAAATGGGACCTTATCAAACTAAAAAGCTTTTTCACAGCAAAGAAAAAAATCAACAGAGTGAAAAGGCAACTTATGGAATGGGAGAAAATATTTGTAAACTATACATTTGATAAGGGCATTATATCCAAAATATATAAAGAACTTACACAACTCAATAGCAAAAACAAAACAAAGCAAAACAAATAAACAGAACAACTAACCCAATTTAAAAAAAAAAAAGGGCAACGGACCTAAATAGACCCTTCTCAAAAGAAGACACACAGATGGCCAACAGTATATGAAAAGGTGCCCAACATTACTAATCACCGGGAAAATGAAAATCAAAACAATAATGATATATTGTTGCACACCTATTAGAATAGCTGTTATCAAAATGACAAGTGATAACAAGTGTTGGTAAGGATGTGGAGAAAAGGGAATCCTTGTACACAATTGGTAAGAGTGTGTATAGTTGTTATGGAAAACAGTGCAGAAATTCCTCAAAAATGTTAAATAGAAGTACCACATGATTGGATATATTTAGTTTTTGGTTTATATACAAAGGAAATGAAATCAGTATCTCAGATATCTGCACTCCCATGTTCACTGCAGTATTATTCACAATAGCCAAGATGTGGACACAACCTAAATGTTTGTTGACTGATGATTTTATAAAGAAAATGTGGTATACAAATATATATATATATATATATATATATATATATATATATATATATATATATATATAAAATGGAGTATTATTCAATCTTAATAATGAAAGAAATTTTGCCATTGGAACAACATGCCTGACCCTGGAGGACATTATGCTAAGTAAAATAAGTCAGATACAGAAAGACAAATACTGTATGATCTCACTTATATATGGACTCTAATATAGTCAAATCTGTAGAAGCAGAGACTAGAAAGATGGTTACCAGGGTCTGGGAGAGGGAGAAATGGGGAAATGTTGGTCAGTCAAAGGGTATGGTGTTTTAGTTATGCAAGATGAATATGCTTTGGAGATCTAATATATAGAACAGGAGCTATAGTTAATACTGCATTGTATACCTCACATTAGCTAAGAGGGTAGATCTTAAGTGCTTTCACCACAGGGAGCAAGTATAACTGTGAGATGATAGATGTTAGTTTCATTGTGGTGTTCATTTCATAATGTATATGTATATCAAAACATGAGTTGTACACCTAAATGTATACAATTTCTTTGGTCAATTATATCTCAATAAAGCGGGGGG
Organism: Felis catus; assembly: GCF_018350175.1. Lineage (NCBI taxonomy): Eukaryota > Metazoa > Chordata > Mammalia > Carnivora > Felidae > Felis > Felis catus. The sequence goes on along the minus strand of NC_058368.1, from coordinate 62,603,287 downwards.
GTGGGGAAGAACATTTCATTCTGTTTTATTCTCTTCCTTCTGTATAGGCTTTAATTTTTTAAAATTTCTTTTTATTACCACGCAGTGATTTTTTTTTTTTTGAATTTTGAGGGGTTTGACTAACATAGCTTATACGACAGTGCCTTTTTCCTAGTTTTTACCTAGAATGTGTGAAATTGAATTAAATTTTTTACAGCTGGTTTCAGTTGAAGAACATATGTTCTAAATCCTTTCTAACATGAAATTCTTAGGACTGTTTAATTGTTGTGCTACTAAATATATTGATAGATTGACACCATATGCTCAAATGGTACTCCCTTTAGATAATACAATAAGCCTTGTTGGTATCTCTGGAATTGGCCAGGAATTTGGGGGAATATTGAAAGGCTCATTCATTTCAAATTTATCATGAATCTAATATTTAATCAAATTTTCAATATTTATTTAAAACTTTGAATCATATATATTAAATCTGTTTTGGAGGGCTGTGACTATACTTAGAAAATAATAAAGGTTATAATTGCACGTTTTCATTTGACTTTTAGAAGTTAATATAACTTTTAAATTCATATTACCTAATTCCTATGGTAAGTTTATATGTTGGGTGGGTATATTGCATTTTCTAACATCTCAAAATAAGTTTGAAACCGAGGAAATAAATTCATATAAATCATAATGAGTTCATATAAAATGATTTTGCCTTATTAATACTGAAGAAGTTTTCATATGCTTCCTCAAACATAGATGAAGTATCTGACCATTAGAACAACAATAAACTATTTTTCATAGTTTATTGATGTTTGCTCAAGTAGCAATGTGTAATTTTGCTCTGTGTGACAGTATTTTGTTATATCATATTATTTCATTGGTTTTGAAATACTGGACGCTTTTTTAGATGGAAAATAAAATTAATAACATTTTAACCTAGATTTTGTATTTCTTTGCTACTCTCATCTATAAAGGTTGATAGTGAAATAGTTAAGTAAACACAAAGTTTCTAAGAAGAAGCACTGAAGTGCATATGATCTAACATAATGTGCTTCACAGAAACTAGAAATTGGATTAATACTGCTTGCTCATGCTTGAAGCACAGAAAATTGCTCAAACGCAGATGGATGAAGAGTGAAAATCTAAAAATAAAGTTCCCAGTGGAAATGAGGATTTTCACAGTTCAGATTGGTTTCTTCTAGGGTATAAGTCTTGGGACACAGAAGAAAACCTTACAATCATTGAATTTAAGAATATTACATATATATATGTATATATACATATATACATATGTGTGTGTATGTATGTATGTCATTATATATGCATATTTAAAATCGTGTATATGTGTCAGGAGAGTAAGAGAGAGATGGAGGAAGGAAGGAGAGAGATACGGAAATCTGAAAGATTTCATAAATTTAAAAACAAAATTAACAAAATTAAATCTACTCTTTATTTGTAGCAAAGTGTTGTCATTTATTCGTCTTCTCTATGATTTCTTACCTATTAACAGACTTCCAAAATTTAGCCTATTGTTTTGAATAAAAAATGCAATTAACCTTGACATCATTTTTGTTGTTTGTTTTAAGAAAATCTTGATGCTGTTCTTTTTATGGTTTATAGTTATTAACTTCTGGGGCTCAGGTGTCTAACTGATAAAACTATAACATTTGCACATAAATTATCTCAAATGTACATAATGTTATAAATTATCATAATTATGAAAAAATTAATTATGAATGAAAATTTATCCAAAGATATTGCATTGTGCATAGCATTGAAATACAATATTGGGATACCTGGGTGGCTCAGTCGGTTGGGCGTCCAACTTCAGCTCAGGTCATGATCTCACGGTTCATAAGTTCAAGCCCTGCATTGGGCTCTGTGCTGATAGCTCAGACTCTGGAGCCAGTTTCAGATTCTATGTCTTCCTGTCTCTCTGCCTCTCCCCTTCTCACTCTCTGTATTACTCTCTCTCTCTCTCTCTCTCTCTCTCTCTCAAAAATAAATAAACACACACAAAAAAATAAAAAAATAAAAGAAATATGTTATTGACCAGAAAATGTATGAAGTAATCATATTTAATATGTATGTTTTAACATGAAAACCAGGTATACATTATTTTATTGCACTTTATTGCACTTCTCAGATATTATGCTTCTTATAAATTGAAAGTTTGTGCCAACCTTGTGATTGAGATAGTCTTGTGATAGAGCAAGTCTATCAGCACTGTTTTTCTAACAGAATTTGCTCATTTCATGTCTTTGTGTCATTTTTGATTCTTGAAGTATTTCAAATGTTTTCATCATTATTATATTTGTTATGGTAATCTGTGATCAGTGATCTTTGATATTACTATTGTAATTTGGGGGGGGGACCACAAACTGTGCTCCTATAGCACAGAAAACTTAATAAATTGACTGTTTGGACTGTTCCCCTGATAAATCTTCTTCCACATGTCTGTCTCTCCTCAGGCCTCCCTATTCCCTAAGACACAACAATATTGAAATTAAGACCAATTAATAACACTACAATGGCCTCTTAAGTATTCAAGTGCAAGGAAGAGTTACATGTCTCTCACTTTAAATCAAAAGCTAGAAATGATTAAATTTAATGAGGAAGCCATGTCAAACAAAAGCTGAGATAAGCTGAAAGCTTGGCCTATTGTGCCACTTAGCCAAATTGTGAATGCAAAGGGAAAGTTCTTGAAGGAAATTAAAAGTGCTACTCCATTGTACACATGAATGGTTAGTAAGTGAAACAGCATTATTGCTGATACGGAGAAAGTTTCAGTGGTATGGGGTTGAGAGCAAACCAGCCATAATATATTCCCTTAAATCAAAGCTAAATACAGAGCAAGGCCCTAACTCTCTTCAATTCTCTTATGGCTGAGAGAAATGATGAAGCTATAGCAGAAAAGTTTAAAGCTAGCGAGGTTGGTTTATGAGTTTTAAGGAAAGAAGCTCTCTCCGTAGCTTGAAAGTGCAAGGTGAAGCAGTAAGTGCTGATGTAGAAGCTGCAGCAAGTTATCCAGAAGATCTAGCTAAGAGAATTTAAGAGCCTACACTAAACAACAGATTTTCAATGTAGACACAACAGCCTTCTGTTGGAAGACTATGTCATCTAGGGCTTTCACAGTTGGGAAAGAGAACTTGATGTCCGGCTTCAAAGCTTCAAAGGACAGGATAACTTTCTTTTTCTTTTCTTTTTTTTTTTTAACGTTTATTTATTTTTGAGACAGAGCATGAACGGGGAAGGGGCAGAGAGAGAGGGAGACACAGAATCGGAAGCAGGCTCCAGGCTCTGAGCCATCAGCCCAGAGCCCGATGCGGAGCTCGAACCCACGGACCGCGAGATCGTGACCTGGCTGAAGTCGGACGCTTAACCGACTGCGCCACCCAGGCGCCCCCAGATAACTTTCTTATTAAGGAGTTATGCAGCTGGTGACTTTAAGTTGAAGCTAATGATTATTGATCATTCCAAAAACCCTAGGGCCCTTACAAATTATGTTAAATCTACCCTTCCTGTGCTCTGTAGATGGAACAATAAAACCTGGATGGATGACAGAACATCTCTTTACAGCATAGTTTATAGAATATTTTAAACCTTCTCTGGAGATCTACTGCTCAAAACAAAAATTCCTTTCAAAATATTACTGTTTATTGACAATGCATCTGGTCACCCAAAAGCTCTGATGGAGATGTACAATGAGATTAATGTTTTTATGTCCACTAATACAATATCTGTTCTGCAGCTTATAGGTGAAAGCTTAATTTTTACTTTCCAGTCTTTTTACTTAAGAAATACATTTTGTAAGGCTATAACTGCCATAGATAGTGATTCCTCTGATGGATCTAGGAAAAGTCTATTGAAAACCTCCTGGATAGGATTCACCATTCTAGATGTCATTAAGAACATATATGATTCATGGGAAGTGGTCAAATTTCAATATTAACAGGAGTTTGGAAGTTGATTCCAGCCCTCATGGATGACTTAAAGACTTCAGTGGAGGAAGTCACCACAGATGTGGTGGACTTAGCAAGAGAACTAGAGTTGGATGTAGAGTCTGAAGATATGAGGGAGTTGCTATAATCTCATGATAAAACTAATGGATAAAGAGTTGCTAATGGGTAAGCAAAGAAAATGGTTTCTTGAGATGGAACTACTCCTGGTGAAGATGCTGTGAAGATTGTTGAAATGACAACAAAGAATTAGAATAGTACATAAACGTAATTGATAAAGCAGTGGCAGGGTTTGAGAAGACTGACTCCAATTTTGAAAGTAGTTCTACTGAGGGTAAAATGCTATCAAACAGCATCACATGCTGCACAGAACTTTTTCATGAAAGCAACAATCAATGTGGAAAATTTCAAGAAATTACCACAGTCACCCCAACTACAATCCTGTTCAGTCAGCAGCCATCAACAATGAGGCAAGAGCTTCTGCTAGCAAAAAGATTATGATTGTCTGAAAGCTCAGATGATGGTTAGCATATTTTAGCAATAAAGAATTTTTAATTAAGGTGTGCACATTATTTTTTTAGACATAATGCTATTGCATGCTTAACATACTACAGTATAGTGTAAACATAACTTTTATATGCACTGGGAGGCCAAAAAATTCATTTGACTCACTTGATTGTGATATTTGCTTTATTGTGGTGGTCTGGAACTGAACCCACAATTATGTTCAAGATAATGCCCATATATAAAACTAGTGATTTTTGTTGTTAGCGTAATTAATTACTATCTAATAAGGTAGTATAAATACAAGGTTTTAAATATACCCACTTAATAAAAATGCATTTATTATGTTTATTTCTGTGTAATTCTAGAAATTCTGCTTAAAAATAATAGCTAATACTTTTACTAGTGCTAAGACTTACCTGAATTATCTAATTTTCTTTATTAAAAAAGAGAAAATGCTTACAAATAATGTTATTTCTGCTTTATTACTAACACCAACCAGCCTACACCAAGTACAAAAATCATTCAGGGGCTCCTGGGTGGCTCACTTGGTTAATCATTCAACTCTTGATCTCTGCTCAGGTCATGATCTCATGGTTAGTGAGCCTCGGGCTCCCGGCTGACAGCACTAAGAGTGTTTGGGATTTTCTGTCACTCCCACTCTGCCCCTCCCCCGCTCATGTTCCAGCTCATGCTCTCTCAAAATCAATAAATAAACATTTACAAAATGATTCAGTATTACTGATCATTTATTTTATAATGGCTTTATTTCAATAAATCTTATATACATTAACTACAGTATTATTGTAAACTTTATTCTAAAAGGGATCCTTAGACTATATTTAATGATAGCTCACTATTAGATTTAAATTGAGGAAGTAACTTGTAAGGGGTTAAGCTTTTCTTTCCCCAATTTAAGAAGTTTGACTATATTGACTTATTTTCTGCTTGTCTGTCCAATGGTTCTATAAATTAACTTTAAGGAAAATCATAAAATTTGTTTTTGTCTTGAGGCCAGAAAGAAAAAGCTCTAGGGTGACCAATAATGCACATAAGCTTTGAAGACTAGAGAGAGCACAGGCTTGTCACAAGACCGCTCCTTCAGTCCCAGCCTCACCATGGATTTGCTGGGTGACCTTCACTGTTACCCTGCACCTTCTCCATAAATGCGAAGGATCGATGATCTCCCCAAGCCCTTCTCAGGCTATAAATATATTTTTAGGAAAGGATTGTGGCAGCTGTTCTTTATCTTCACTAGTAATGGCACAAAATTATAAAAGACAAAGAAAAATGACAGAGAAAAAATTGACTTACATTTCAGGAAGGTTGGGTATATTAAGAAAAGTTAAGAACTTGAATGAGCCCTAGGAATCAGTGATGGCAATGGCCTGATTTTATGGGTGAGGGAAATAGCAAGTCCACTTGGGAAAATAGAAATCATTTAAAACAGTCATTATACATCTCTATATATGTATAAACTATATATACGTATAGTTTACTATATGTATACATACTATACACACATTTCCATAGGAAAGAGAGTTAGCATTTCAAGATTTATAAAACTAGCATCGTATAAACATATGCTAGGTGACATATATTAGGGAAGAATTGTCTTTAATATCAACATTATAAAGTCATTAAAGAATTTCAGAGATAATCTAGTTTGTTCTTAATCACTGGCATCAATCACCGTACACTGTTAAAATGAAAACTGTACACCATTAATTGAAAGCTATAGACCAATATATATCCCACAGAGAATATAGCCCATGTTCTCTGTGTTTCTCCATTTACAGCTAAAATATTTGCATGATTTTCTTTGATTCTAACATTTGCTAAGGTCACTCTCCTAAACATAAGACTAAGGATAAATTAGAGTATAGATCTGTAATTTGATTGTTAAACATTCCACTGAGAGTGAATGCAAACATTTTATTCTTAAAAAATTTTCACATCTTTCATTTTTAGAAGTGAAAAGCATTTTTGTTTTAGGAAAAAAAGCCAAAAAACGAACTTAAAGACAGGAAAAAAATATATAGAGAGAGATACAGCTGGTTTTAAGAATGTAAAGAAGAATTCCTTGCAGTAGCACTGTGTTTAAGATAAACTATTTTAATCCTAAAATAAACAAACAAAAAACCCACTTTATACCTAATTTATGTAAATTAATTACATAAATTTGAAAACTGCTATAACCATGAATATTCCTAGCATGTTTCCTTGAGTCAAGTTATTCTAAGATGATTCCCTTTAGTTTGATGGGAGGGTACAATGAATCGCCTAGAAAAAAAAAGTTTAAAAGTTAATAGTCTTATTTCATATAAGAATCATATATTTAAAAAACTCCTAAGACTATTTATTATCAGTTCCAATACGTTTTATGATTTAAAAACTTTATTCTTTACAATTATCAGTAGTTTTTGTTAGGATAGTATCATTCTGTATCTACGTGAATGTGATTTACATTATTATTTTGGATTTCTGTATTTTATTCATTCAGAGTTCTCAAAGACATGAATTTCTACATGTATTAAATTATTAGTCAAAAAAACACCCCAGTACTGCCATAATTTTCATTTTAAAAGTCATTTTAATGTTTCACATATTTTATTTTATTTATTTTACTTTTAAATGTTTATTCATTTTTGAGATAGAGAGTGTGAGTTGGGGAGGAGCAGAGAAAGAGGGAGACAGAGAATCTGAAGCAGGCTCTGTGCTGATAGCAGTCAGCTCAATGCGAGGTTCCAACTCACAAACTGTGATATCATGACCTGAACTGAAGTCAGGTGTTCAACTGACTGAGCCACCCAGGCACTCCTATGTTTTACATTTTTTAAATGCCTTTATGGGCATTATTTTTATTTTTGCTAATTAAAGAAAAAAAAAAGTAGTGCCTTAACTCAATCAAAAACAAGATTTCTTTAAACTTAGTACAGGTACATGGCCAAAAATAAGGGAAAGTGGCCTGGTAAGGGACTATCCCACAGTTTGCACACTTAAAGGGATAGTGGACAACTCCCTTCCAGATATATGGGATTTTAGAATTGTTCATAACATTAAGTTTATTAATTTAAATAGCTTTCTTAGAAGGGATAGTAGATCAGAAGTCTTTTGTAACAATCAGGCTGGCCAGAGAGAGAACACTTCAGGTATAACCTGGAACTCTTATCCCTTAGAGCTCCTGGAAGAGAGATTTTATAGACAACAAAAAAGGAGAGCTCAGGTGATCATTTAATGCAGAGAGAATAAAGTTTAAATCATATAAAATCCTCTATGCATCACTGCAAACCTATTGCAGATATGTAAAAGAGCAAGCAAGTACCTTTTGAGAAATGTTTGGAAATGTTTTTTTTTTTTCATATTTAGTCAAAAACAAAGATTCCTAGGGAATAAGGCCTATAAAAAAGCACATACTCATGTGAAAAATTTTGTTCCTCCAATACTACCAATGCATGAAGCATGATCATTATTTTTAAGTTGGTTCCTTAGTTGTTTCAATTTTATATATATGATTTTTTATGTTTAATGGCAACAAAGTAAGGCCCAATAACAGTAATGGCTTGCAGTCTGGTAAAATAATAAAGGCAGAAATAAAGTTAAATAACAAAAAGAACAAGTGAACTGAAAAATGAATGAATACATGGAATTTTAAATTATATGTCAAGTTCAACATTACAGTTAATAGTATAAAGCAAACAAATTATCATTCTCTTCTTATACCAGTACCATACAGCCTTGATTATTATAGTTTGTACTATGTTTATATGATCATGTAGTCTTGAGAAGAATGCATACTCTGCTGTTGTAGCCTGGAAGTTCTGTACACTTCTGTTAGGTATAATTGGTTTGTTATGTTGTTCAAGTCTTCTATTTTCTTGTTGATCTTCTCCCTAGTTATTCCTCCCGTTATTAAAAGTGGAATATTGAAGTCTCCAATTATTATTGTTGACTGGTGTATTCTCAGCCCCCACCCCATAGCTGAGCACAACTCTTTGAGTTAAATTTTTAAAAAATCATCACTCTGAGAATAGAGATTTTGTAGGAAGTTGCAAATTTGTAGAAAATATTGACTGTGTTCTGGGTGTGGTGCTCTTAAGGGAGCTCCAAAGAAGATCAGACATCTCCATTGTCTGAAGTGTTATTAGCTACTAAGCCACTGAGTTGGAAAAGGAAGGAGTGATAGGAATACCTACAAGTTAAAACATCTGAGTCTGCACCGTCCTGGTGATAGTCAGTAGTCAGTAGGATAGTTTGTTCTGCGTACTTCTCCACTAAGACCTGAATTAAATACATTAGGAGAGAAAATAAGTCTCTACTTGAGAAAGCTGCAGAGGAATGGTGTTTTCAGTAGGAACTCATTTACTTAGGGATGGAATATGAACATTTAGGGAGCTGGAGAAGTTTAAAGGGAGTTGCTTATGGTAGCATATATGTTTCAGATTTGCTGTTTAAAAGTATTATAGGCTTTATAATTAGTTTATATAAAAGGAGCTGAGAAGTTGGATTTCTGGTGGGGACTTCCGTAAAAAGAGAAGAGAGACATTATGGAGTCAGTATCTAATGTATTAAACTGAGGGAGTATTTTAGGTACTCATTGTTTTCAGATAAAAGTTACTAAGACACTGATTATTAACTTCTGAGGAAGAACTGTCCTGGAGTTTGAGATGGTATGGAAAATTTAATATCATCATTGCTTAACAAATTTCAAGGCCACTTACAAATAAAGCCATGGTTGGAAGTATGAAAATTCAAAACTATCTGAAGAAATTTTTGTTACTGAACAGGAACTTCAGATTATTATAGAAAACCTTGTTTAGAGAAAAAGATGTGAGAATAAGGAAGACAACCGAAAAGAGAGACCGTTGAAGCCAAGAGAGAAAGACATGGAAAGAAGCTAGCTAATAACAAGAAATGCCCTTTTTGTTAGACATCTTAACTGAGATGCTGTATCTTGCAATTAATCCAGATGCTCACTTAGGGTAAGAGAAAGGAAGAGAACAGGAAACCACAGTGAGTATAAATAGCACTGAAAGGGAACAGTAAGGTTAGTGATTAAAAAAAATTTGTATTTTTTTGAAGGACCACCTTCATCTTGACTTAGCCTTCAGCTTTTTTTGCTCCCAACGTACAAGATCCTTGCAAGCCTCTAACAACCATTGACTAGCAATATGAGGCCCAGATAACCCATTGAATTTCAACATATAGAAATACTTGCTTTCATTAGCTGCCAGCACAGCCTAGAACAAAATCTTGGCAGCAGCCAAGTAAATCTCTTGAGTGGGTGGAAATATACTTTTTTTCCCCTTTGTTTCCCAGTAGGAACAGTGTCAGTGCCTCTAGAGGCTGGCTTAAAGAATTGAACCCATTATTAATTGATGTTTCACCTTCCTAAAATTGTTAATGGTGTTGTATAATTATTTTTACCTCTTAAACTTCTATTGATATCATAAATTAAATTTTGAGTCTTCATTTACCTGTTCCTGAAATACAACATGAATAGAATTAGCATTTTCAGGTTTCACAGTTCTCTAGAGTAGAAGCATGTGAGTTTGCTACCATAGAAACCTACTTCTCAAAGAGGCACTTCTCTTTGGGATAACACTCAGGCCAGGAGTGAGCGTATTTGTACGTGCTATTCAACATGTGATTCAGATAATTCTGAATATATTCTAAATTCTAGTCTAAAATCCAAGTACATGGATTTTCTTTTTCAAGAGCGACTGTAGAGGTTTTTATTTAAAAAGAGAATGCTAGAGTATTGGATATAATAACAAAAAAAACCTAATATGGTTGAAAAAAAGCATTGTAAGAGTGTAACAGATCGACTGTTTTGCTTTGCTTATTTATCCTATCGAGATAGGACCATAACTAGGTTCAAAGAATTATAAAGGTGAAGCTTAAATTCTAAGTCTCTTATAGCTCTACTCCAAACTCAAGAGCGATAATAATCCTATTATTATTAATACTAATCTAGAAATCAATACTTAGCTAGATTTAGAGAAGAAAAAATATTTTTCAGTAAAAGAGCAATACCTAATTTCCCACACAGATAGGTTTCTGTCATAATCAATAGTCTAATGGCATCTCTCTCTATAGAAGAGAAAAACTATATGAACTTACCTGAACTAGCAGATGAGGTTTGTATGATAAACAAATACCTTTAGTGTTTGAATAATCAACCATGTAATATACATCATTTTTCAGCTTTTGAAAATATAAAACAAAATTGAAATGGTGCAACATTTATTTCTTTTCTTAATGCTAAACTCTTGAAGGCAAATAATGAGCAATTATAACCTGACAGTTATTGAAAATTACATATTTTAAAGAATCTGAAATTTAACGTGGGTCTGGTTTGGTTTTGGGAAGTTTTTTTTTTTTAAGTTAGAACTACTATGTAGTGTTTTTAATTATAACTCACAGGGAACCTTGCTGATTAAACATGTTAATAATTCAGTAAATCCTACTTGAATCAGTAGTGCTATGTCTAGAGGCTGATGGATACTGTATGGGAAAGCATACTGTATGTGTAGCAGCTAGGTTTTCTTAAGAAATTCCTTTCAGATAACACTATTTTGACAGAATGTTACTTACTTCAATCACTACTAAACCATCTTGAGAAAAAAATCAAGGAGAGTTACAGGGGTTTTTAACTGTTTGATGAGAACTTCATCACCTTTCCTTTGAAGTGTAACTTTCTTGAGAGGCTGAAGGCAACTCTGATGGAGATTGGCAATTGAAGGATCTGAGTGTTGTAACTCTGTGATCCCTTCATTGTATCTATTTGTGGGTAAATATTTTATAAAAGTCTTCAAAATAAAACTTACCCAGCCATGGTTTTTAACTTTCCCTTTGGTTTAACCAAGTTTCCTTTCTTCCTTTGTCTTAACAGGGAACCTAAAGTAAGGACTTTTTATATTTCAAAATCAATAATCCCATAAAAATCTGTTTTTATTCTATGGGAGGTTTTGAATACAAAGTACTGTTAATCCTAAATCATTTCAAATACAAATTCAACATGTTATTTGGGTAATTCTGAATATATTTTAAATTCTAGTCTAAAATCTAAGTATATGTAGTTTCTTTTTCAAGAACCACTGTAGAGGTTTTCATTTAAAACAATTTAGAATTGTTAATCAGAATTTTTTTGTTTTTTGCAGTTTGTTCTCATTGGTATTTTATAGAATTACAAACACTTGATTGTGTTTGATCAGTTTCACCTTTTCAGTAGACAGCTGTGAACTCTTTATGAATGAATACGACACTAACTGAAAAGGGTATTACCTCTCATACTATGTAGAAATGTCATATATTTTAAGTCTCAAATACTATAGGATGTATTTTTTGACTAAAGAAAATAGAGATAAAATATTCTCTGAGAAAGCAGATCCATCAGAAAAAAAATGTTTAAGTCAAGCCAAAAATTTTTCAGTAGCCTTTTGTATCTGATTTATCTTTAAATATGGCTGCTATAAAGTCAAAGATAACAAAACAAATCTGGTTCGTACTTGGGAATGAATAGCAATAAATCAGAATTACAGGAAATGATATTCCAATATGAGTACCTTAATGTGGTAGTGTTTAAACCCAACTATTTCAAAGGATTTTATAGTATTGTTCACAATAATATATCATGATTATGGGAAGAAAATTACAAATACCACTTAAAAGGTGATCAACTTAACAGAATTTAGATGTAACTTGGGTGCTACCCAGAACCAGCATGATAAACTCCACAATATTGTGACTAGTGAAAAAAGTTGTTTTAACTAAACCCCAGTATCTTCTAATTCATGTATATTTTTAAAAATTGTTCTTTGTGTTTGTATGAATGTGTATGACATTAATTTTATTTCTTAATTTCCTTGTTGAGAACACACAGTTATTAAGCCATAAATTCAGGGCAACTTTAGTCTAATAAAAGCCAAGGTTGCTTTCTGTCACCTCTTTTGGAAATTGCTTAATGGTACCAATTACCACTCCTGCCTTTCCTCTTTATCTCTAGCACATTCGATACATTGTCATCAGTACCTTCATAGTACAAAATGTATACCTCTGTCCTAACACTTTTTACATTGTGTTGTCAGATTTTACACTTGTGGGCCTTGGAAAAAAAGCGGCCCTGAAACGGATTCATATTATGGTTGATATTTTTCCTTTTTCATGTCATTACCTGAATTGAACTTAGTTCTGGCCTTTATTAGATATCAATATATATTTTAAAAATAATAATTAAGTGTATAAACAATGTGGATTTCTGCATGCATCTTGCTATTAGAAATAAATTTATCCATTTGTCTTTATTTATTTGTCCTTAAACTAAGTCCATTTGTTCTGTTGAAGGGGAACGTGCAAATTGTTACTGTCCCAATGGTTAAAATTAATTTCAATGTATTTAAGTAGAGTGGGCTGAAAAACCGTTAAACTCTACATTAACTCAAAAATTTGCCTGAAATAGTGGCATTTGAGTCAACAATTGCTGGGAAGAAAACTCTTCCTGTAATTCTGAGCCTTACTTTGTAACTTACAAGGTGTCTAGATACATGCCCTGAAAGTGTCATGACACCAGTAATAGCAGTAGTAGGAGAATGAGCCCATTTACAAAATCAATAAAAAAGAGTGAAGTGTTAGACACATAATGATGTAAAAGAACCCCTTGTAACAACCATTGTCTAAAACTTGATACCTATCTGATAAGTTAACAATAAAGTTAACACTTTTCTAGGGTGAAAATATAGAAAATGCATAAAAATGTTCAGAAAATTCTTTGAATTATTAAAAAATACAATTTCAATGGATTTTTGGAAGATAAAAGGATGCATTTTATGTTTTATATTATCCCTGCCTATGATTGAAATATATAGAGAGAGGAATTAGAAAATATTTGGATGTGCTATCAGGAACTTGGGGATCTCTTAGAATTTCTTTCTCTGTCATCTTTTGAGTGTAGCTTTCTTTTGTGTACTTGCAAGATGCCTGCTTCACCTTCACAATCTCTTAGGATATCCTGATGCAGCAGAAAAACAAAGGGCAAAAGGACATGATGCCCATATAGCATATTTGCCCTTATAAACCTTCCTGGAAGTTTCACCCCATAAAGCCTTCTTATATCCCATTGGCCAAAACAAAGTTACATGGGCACCTTTGACCAATGCTTGGAAGATAACTTTGGAAAAGGTAGTTATTGATAGGGTGAGTCAGCCAACCAACAGTGCCCCCCATTTTTTTGCTAAAAAGTGATGCAACAGACAAAAGAGACAGATTAAATTAGAACTCCACTAATGGGTTCAAAATTTTTTCTTAAAATGTCCTTTTTACAGTGCTTTTGTATATAGTATGATAGAAAGTGTTATTAAGAATCCAGAACTCTGCTGGTGGTTTGCTTGGATTTGCTTCACTGATGTGCTGAGAGGCTGGCACACTTACTAAGGAGAATATGAAAAATAGGAATACCCTCACACAAAACACAATTAATACCAATATGAGATTTTTATATATTTTGTGTTTCCTTGGGGAAATCACTCAAATACCAGCACTAGACCCAGAACTAGAAGCCAGCAAAGGAGTATTTACATTAATTTCCAGCAACCAAAATTGACTCGATGCATCTGGTCGAAGGGCAGTAAAACTGAATAGGACTTGGGGCTAGTTCTTTCTTGGCCAAGCACTTGCATGAGTGCTTCTGAGGCTTCCCTTTAGGGTGCAAAAGATAAAGAAGTAGTCTTTCGAGGTCTCCTTTGGAACTTTATATGCCTTAGATGAGAACAGTGCTTTCCGAGATGTTTTTATGTTGTGGCAAAATGTAACGTGATAATATTTGAGATTTGTTGAGTGATCCCATGGACAGAGGAGTTTGCAGTCTTGGGACACCAGTAACCCACTCATGGCTTCTCAGCATGTCACAATAAATTGTTTGGAGAATCTATCTATCTATCAAATATCTATGTATCTATCTATCTATCTATCTATCTATCTATCTATCTATCTATCATCTATCATTTTATATCTGTTTTAGAGGGAGGGAGAGAGAGAATCCCAAGCAGGCTTCATGGAGATGTAGGGCTCAAGTTCACGGCCCTGAGATCATGACCTGAGCTGATCAACAGTCGGACACAAACTGACTGAGCCACCAGGTGCCCTGAAATTATTTCTTATACCATGTTTGTATTGGGGCTAGTGTCTGTCTGCTGAACAAACACAGCTCTGTATAAGAAAAGAGGGCAAACTCCAGACAGTGACTTCACTACTAATGGTTGATCACCTTTTTTTGCTCCAAAGGCTTAATTTCATCCATTTGCTTATAATACAGATTTTCTTCCATGGTTTTTCCAATCCTGGTGCCTGCTCCTATTAAAAAAAAAAATTATTTCCTTTCTCATACATTTCTTTTTCCAGGCCCTCAATGTTTTTTCCTTTTCATTAAGTCATGTTATAGAGTATCCTGAATAGAGTCAGTCAAAGGTAAAGTGTGTGCGGTAATGAACAACACAGGGCTTGCCCTTAGCTGGTACCCTAGTGGCAGGGCTAGGCTAAGGCAAAGTATGAAGTCTAAAACTTGGGCTTTTTCGTTGTTTGTTTGAGTTCCCTCTTATGGCTCTGCTGCTCATACTCCCCAACTTCCTTGTCCCACCCAGTCTCAACTCAAGATGTGTTCTCTCTTTTGCTCAGATTTAATTAGTAAGGATTCTTTTGTCTTACCACAAAAATTTCTTATGGTACAGCAGTAATTGTTATGAAATTGTTTCAGTAGGTTTTACTTTTATTTGGTGTCTTATCTGGATCACAAATTCTTTGAAAATAATTGGACCTTCTAAATATCTGTACTGACAACAGTGCATGAAATATGGGTCATCAGTAGGGAATGCTTTTAAAAATATTATATAACTTTTCAAGAATAAAATTATACAGTACTATAAAATATACTCATGACACTCAGTATTCGTACCTGGCAAATCTTGGTTTATCTTTATACAATGCATTGAGTCTCCCCAAACATTAGATATGATATGCTCTAAATATATCAGTATGTTTTCCTAAAATATAGGGACTTAAAAAATTACAACACAATACCATGTTATTGTTGTGAAAAATTAAAAATAGCTTCATAATTTTTGCTCAATATTCACATTTCTTAAGGTGTCTTATAAGTGATTATAACATATTATTTTATGAAACAAAATACAAAGAAGGACCACATATTGTGGTAGCATGGCTTCTTAAAGTTTTAATCTGTATCTTCTCGCTCCTTTTCTTCAAATGAAGTAAAATTTACATAAAATGAACTGCACAGATACTGTGACAATTCTGACTAATGTATACATCCATGTAAAAAATACTGCAGTCCAAATAAATACATTTTGATGACCCTAGACACTTTCCTTGTGCCTTCCTAGTGTCAAGTGTCACTGCACCATTGATCTTTTTTTTTTTTTGTTAATGTTTATTTATATTTGAGAGAAAGAAAGAGAGTGTGATTGGGGGAGGGGCAAAAAGAGAGGGGACACAATCTGAAGCAGGATCCAGGCTCTGAGCTGTCAGCACAGAGTCCGATGTAGGGCTCGAACTCACAAACCATGAGATCATGACCTGAGCTGAAGTCAGATGCTCAACCGACTAAGCCACACAGGCACCCCTCCCACCCCATTGTTCTGATTTTTCCAAAACATTGAATTTGTCATATCTAGAAATTCATACATGTAATACAATGAATAATGTCTTTTTTTGTGACTAGAGTGTTTCTTTCAACAAAATGCTTATGAGCTTTAGCTATGTTTTTCATATATCAGGTTTTTTTTATTGCCGAGTAATATTTCATTATATGAATATTTCAGTGTTTGACCTTCTCATGTTTATGGGCATCTGAGGTGCTTTTGATGTTTTGCTATAATAAAGCTCCTATAAACATATGATACATGTGAAATTATTCTTCTGTACTTAACACTTTCATTTCTCTTGGGTGAATAGTTAGAATTACATGGTCATAAAATTTGACTTTATAAAAGAACTGTCAATGTGGATTTTTCATTTTTCACTCTCATCAGCAATGTAAAAACATTCAGTTCGTTCACATTATGACCAAATCTAAATGGGTTTTTATCTTTTTATTTTTGACATAATAGAAGGTTATATATCTTATATTTCAATTTTATGTGCTATACAATATATACTACATATATTAATTAAGTATAGATGCAATATATTAAACATTATAAAATAGAAAACTATAATATAGCTTAGTATAATACAATATTGTTATATTATATATATAATATACATGTATATTATATATATAATATATTATATTATATATAATATATCACATGTATATATATACATGCATATTATATATAATATATATTATATATATAATATACATGTATATTATATATATATGCAGTTCTGTGTTTTGAATTAAGATGCATGTTAGGATGCAAGTCCTTTGTATGAATTATATCTACTAGATATATGAAAATGTCTTTTCCCAATTTGTGGCTTGCTTATTTTTTTAATGGTATTAGTTGATGAAAAAAAAAGTAAATTTGGTTGATGCCCAGTTTATATATTTTTGTGTTTATGGGCTTTTTTAAGTCTCTATTCTTAGAGACTACCAAAGAGTCTCTATTCTCACTGACTACCAAAAGATAGGATAGATATTCTACTATATTTTCTTTTGAAAGATTTAAAATTTAAAATTTTTGCATTAGGGGTGCCAGGGCAGCTCAGTCAGTTAAGCATCTGACTCTTGAGTTTGGCTTCAGATCATGATCTCATGGTTCATGAGATTGAGCCCATGCTGGGCATGGAGCCTGCTTGGGATTCTCTCTCTCTCCCTCTCTCTCTCTCTCTGCCCCTCCCAGGCTTAAACATGCACTCATGCACTCTATCTCTCAAAATAAGTGAATAAACATTTAAAAACAAATGTTTACTATTGGAGCTATGGAAATTCCAAACTAGTATTTGTTATGCTCTGCAGTAAGGATCAAGGGTTAATTTTTTTTCTGTATTTATCTACAGCACTAAGTTTTGAAAAGCTATTTCCCAGTTGAATTGCTGTGGTGACTCTGTCATGTTTAATTGATGTTATAGGTGAGGTTAATTTCTGGACTCTCTATTCTGTTCCATTAATTGTGGCATCTATTTTTATATCAGTCATATACTTCCCTGATTACTGTAGCCTTGTGGAAAGTCAGAAAATCAGGAAAAGACTTAGTATTTTTTTCTGTCAAGATATCTGGCTATTCTAGGTCCTTTTTATTTTTGTATAGATTTTATCAACACTTTGTCAATTTATTCAAAAGTATGTTGTTATTTTGGTTGGGATTGCGTAGACTCTAGCTCGATTTTGAGAGAATTGACATTTTAACAATGTTACATCTTCTTGTCTATATTTTGTGTAATTATCCACTTGTCTTAATTTCCCTCAGTAATGTTTGAACTTTTAAATGTGGAGGTCTTACACATCCTTTAAAAAAGTATTTCTAAATATTTCTGGGTATTTATGTAGTTGTAAACATGGTATTTTTAAATTTTTATTTTCCTCTTAGTTGTCACTAGTATATAGAAAAATGCAATAGATTTTTCTTTACAGACCTTCTATCTTATAATCTGTCTGAATTTATTTCTTAACTCTACAGATTTTTATACATTTCATATAATTTTATACATACTATTGCATGCCTTCTCTAGGAAAAGACTTGTTTTTCTCCTTTTCAGTCATTATACCTTTTATTTATTTTTCTTACTTTCTGGTGCTAAACAAGAACAATGTTGAATGGGAGCCCTCAGAGAAGGTATCTTTGCCTTTTCTCCTGTGTCAGAGGGAGAATGTTTCATTGTTAAGTATGGTAGTAGCTGTAAATTTTTCACAAGTGCCTTTATTCAGGTTGAGAAAATGTTCTTCAATTATTTTTGGCTGAGTAATTCTATCATGATTGGGTGTGGAACTTTTTTCAAATGATTTTTCTTTAAATATATATATTGGTCAAATAATTTTTTAAATTTTCTTAATATGGATGTTAGTTCATTGATATTATACCTTTCTTTTTTCTAATATACCTATTTGAATGATAAATTTGCTTCTAAGTGCTTCTTCAGTGCATCTCACACATTTTGATAAGTGCAGTTTTCTTTTTCTTATAAAGTAGTTCCTAATTGTCTTGTGTTTCTTCTTTAATAAATAGATTACTTATATGTGTTTTGTTTAATTTATGTTTGATGCTTTTTAAAGTTTTTTATTATTTAATTTAATCTCATTGTGAGAAAAGAACAATTGTTTGTAAGATTTCAATTTTTTTTGAAATTTGAATCTAGTTTTGTGGACCCAGTTTTAGTATAGTTTAGTGAATGCTGTATGTGCACTGGAAAAGAATGTCTATCCTGCTGCAGTGGGGGTACTGTCTTGTAAATTTAAATTAGTTCACGTTGACAATGTTGTTCAAAAGCATGGATACATCTGAGATTTTGTGTGTATGGGATTGTTTTATCAGTTACTGAATATGATTGTAGACTGCTGTGTTTCCTTCGTTCTGTTACCTTCCCCATATGTTGTATAACTATTATTTTGCATTGGTTTTCTAAACAACAACAAAAAATCACTTCTTTAATAAATGACATTATCTCTTTATCTCATGGCTTTGTCTTAAAGTCCATATGTCTCTTCTGATGATATTAGTAAAGCCACTAACTTCTTGTGCTTACACTTTGTATGTTTTTTTTTTTTTTGCCCTCTTTTTACATTTAATCTATCTGTGTAGGTAATAGGCAAATCTTGTATGTCTTACTTTAAATTGGAGTGAGTAGTTCTTTGTGTTTAATAAAATTATTTCTATTTATTTCCTCTTTCTACATCTTCTTTTTGTTCCTTTGTCCCACTTTTATGCCTTTTTTAGATGTTTGAGCATTCCATATTATTTTTGCAATTTGCATTTTATTTTATTTCATTTAATTTTATTAAGATTTGTTAATGTTTATTTTTTGAGAGAGAGAGAGAGAGAGAGAGAGAGAGAGAGACAGAGTGTGAGCAGGAAAGGGACAGAGAGAGGGAGACACAGAATCTGAAGCAGTCTCCAAGCTCTGAGTTTAGAGTCTCTCATAGGGCTCAAACACGTGAACCACAAGATCATGACCTGAGCTTAAGTTAGACATTTAACCAACTGAGCCACCCAGGCGCCTCTATTTCATTTCATTTCATTTCATTTCATTTCATTTCATTTCATTTCATTTCATTTCATTTCATTTCAGTTTATTTCATTTCAGAGAGAGAGAGTGTGAGCAGGTCATGGGGCATGATCCCACAAACAGTGAGATCATGACCTGAGCTAAAATCAAGAGTCAGATGTCCAACTGATTGAGCCACTCAGGGGCCCCACAATTTGCTGTTTAGAATGACTTTTCATATATTTTTAGTGGCTGAACTAGAGAATAAAACATATTTCTTTAATTTGTCACAATGTACTGAGAGTTAATATTATAATACATCAGGTAAAATCTAGAACTTTATTGCAGTAAATTTCTTATGTACCCCTTACTATATTTGACACTATTATGGTCACATATTTCACTTCTAAACATATAATGTACCCCACAGTAAAACTCTTTAAATGATTCGGTTGCCTTTCATGAATTGAAGAAAAGGACAACATACACATATCTTTACAATTTGTGAAATTCTTCATTTTCCTATAGATGTCAGTTTCCATCTGGTATATTTTTCTCTTAAACTTGAAAAACTTTATTCAGCATTTCTGATAGTGCAGATCTATTGGCAATGAGTTCAGTTAGATTTTCTTATCATACAAAGTCTTTATTTTGCCCTTATTTTTGAAAGATTGATTCACCGTATGTAGTATTCTGAGTTAACTATCTTCTCCTCCCCCTGCACAACTTCACTTATACACTTTTACAAAGTATCCTTTGTTTGCATCTGGCATCCAAGGTCATAAGAAGTAAGCCATCATTCCCATGATTGTTTTGCTTTGTGTGTAACATGTTTGTAACCTGTCTGATTGTTCTTGAAATTTTGTCATGGGATTTGACAGTATGATTGTGGTATGCATAGTTTAGATTTTCTTTGTATTTATCCTGCTGGGGGTATCCTTAGCTTCTTGTATCTGTAGATGGAAGTTTTACAGAAAGTTTTCTAGGTCATTTATCCTATAAATACTCATAATCTTGATATTTCTGATAGCATCTATGTAAGTGGCATAAAGTATTTCTTCTGTTCCTTGTATGCTCTGTAAATAGTTATAGAGTTTTGATGAAGGGAAGATATGATCTTCTGGGGTGAGTAAGAGTCAAGAATACTTTGTAGGTGATATTTTATGTTTTAAAAAGCAAATAATAATGTTATTTTTCTTCTGTAATATTTTAAAACAGTAATACTTATTGTATGGATTCATTCTTCATTGTGGTTGCAAAATAGTGTAATTCTGTCATGCTTTATTCTTTTGTTAGCTGCACTACTTTTAAGAATTGAAATAGTGGGGCGCCTGAGTGGCTCAGTCGGTTCAGTTTCTGACTTCGGCTCAGGTCATGATCTAACAGTTTGTGGGTTCGAGCCCCACGTCGGGCTCTGTGCTGACAGCTCAGAGCCTGGAGCCTGCTTCAGATTCTGCATCTCCCCCTCTTTCTGCCCCTCCCATGCTCATACTCTATCTCTCTTTGTCTCTCAGTAATAAATAAACGTTAAAAAATGAAAAAAAAAAGAATTGAAATAGCTCACATCGTCTGGTTCCATGAAGTACAATTCATGAAGAGAAGACAGAATATATGGTAGATTTTTTGACATATACTTTTTACCTTTTAAAATAACAAGGTTCCCTAGATTTCTCCAAGGTTGAACATTTTAAAAAGTGAAAGCTTTATGTGATCTGAATAGAAACTAGAGTATAAGGGTTAACATTTTAAAGTTACTTAAGAACTTTCGATCTAGACATATTTTAAGTGTTTTGATTCATAGAAGTTAAGATCCTGTTTTCAAGCCCAGTTGCCTTACCTTTGTTTCCTCCTAAACAGGTACCATTGCCATAGGGGTATTGTGACTGCCAATGGTTTTTCATCATTTGTTTATGCTTCAGAGTTCATGGGGATACTTTGTTCTCTAACTTAGTTGTAGTGTTTACTTGTGGGTTTTGGTTGCACTATAATTTTTGAAGGGATATGGGGAAGTCAGTAACTATCCTGCTTTTGGTGCCCTTAAAATTCTTCAGTTCAGGCTTTTGAATGAATCAATGTTGATGGTACTGTTATCGTTCCAATTACTGCATGTCTTTGGTGCCATTTGCCGTGGGTGTGAATGTGAAAAATGAGGCAGTGGGATAGTGACCTACAGGGCAATAGTGCGCCATAACCTCCATCATGGAATTTGCACCAAAATATGTCTGCTGGATAATGACCTGCCCGTCTACACCTCTCTGGAGATAAAGAGAGGTTGTATTTTGAAAAAGGTCGTGTTAAATAGTCTTTGGGGACTCTTTGGGTATTGTGTACACTTTCAGTCATACTTAATAGGAAGCCATTTGTATGATACATCCAGAATTTATGACTCTTAATGTAAAACAGAAGTTTTTCTTTCTACTGTGAAATGTTCTTGGGTTTTTCCCAATTATAACTTTGCATAATTAATTAAATTTGACAATTTTGTTGCCTTTTCTAGCTTGTTAATATTAAATAAAGAAGCACATGAAACAGAAAGCACTAAATTACAAGAACCCTCTCAAGTAAACGTAAAGCCTTCATGACATTGTGATTAACATATAATCTCCCATTAGTAGTTTTCCTTGGAGAAAACTGTACTTGTTGAAAGATAAATTTGCTTCAGCCATCAGTCTAGTCATTTTATTTCAAAAGGATACTGACAATAACCAAGACACATTGTTCTAAAGAAGAAAGAAGCTAAACCATCCTCTTACCAAGGCCAGCTATTGAGTGCTCTGATCTATTTCCACTCTTTAACCACTTACGGCAATTCATTTTCATTTCTCACAGGAGGAGATTTATGAGTGCATCAAAGACAAACTTGAAATTGGGTTAACCCCTTTGTTCTCCGTTTCTGCCAAATGGCATCAGCTAACTATAAAAAGGAAGGATAAGCATGGAGCATCCCTTAAGACTTGATTTTAAAGAATGTAACTGAAACTCCTGGGGAAAAGTATGGTCATTTTTGTTCAGTTGTTTCATGCATTTTATTTTATTTTTTAAATTAATTATTGGAAACTATGTTTTGCATTTATGCACTAGTTAAGTTCTTGTTACACCAATTCGTTGGAAATATATTTTAATTTATATATTTTTCACTTCAAAAGGGGCAGTCATTTTAATTCCATATCAATTGCTTTGCCATCCACTTCTCCAATTTAATTTCAAGTTCATTTAAGTTATGTGAAAATCACCTGTTCAAATAAGAAAATTGATTTGTGAAGGATACTTTTTTCTTAGGTAAAAAATGGAATATTTCTGTATACAATCTTAAATACACAACAAACTGTTAGTCTTAAGTAGGTCACAACATCAGTATAGATTGGATCACTCAATCCATTCTTGACATCCATTTTTAGTTCTAAATGTGATCTGTTTTCACAGTTAGATGGCTTTCCACAGAAGTTGCCTGCTATCTACCCTGGGTGTTGTTGTTGTTGTTGTTGTTGTTGTTGTTGTTTATTTGTATGAGCTTGAAAGAACGTGAAAATTTTCTGTTTTTCTTAAGTGTGCAAAAGTGATAGCAGCAATGGCAGAAGTAGTTACAGTGACAACTTGTTTGCTACAGGCTTTTAATCCTTGCATTGGAGCTATAGTGTACATTCTTCAGATTCCTGGATGGCAACAAGTAGTTGCTTTGACACCACTGGGGGCTGTGGTGACTTCTTGCTTCCAATACATCACCAAGAGTAGACTAGAGCTAGTTATTTATATTTTGAGTAATATCTTTGAGCCTCAGCCAAGGATCTGGTCTTTCAAATTTTATAACTTACATAAGCACCAAACTCTTTCTAATAAATCTCTTACTAGTTTAAGTAATTAGAATCTTATTTTGTGAACTGGATGTTGTTGATCTAGGTGCTGAAAAAGAATGAGGATTCACATACATACGTTCACACATATTTTTACTACCCATTTGCAATCTCTTTTTACCTTCAAATATCTATTTGAAGATTATTTCAGTTTCTGATAGATGGTTTGTATCAAGATGAAGTTCAGTTTGCAGCAAGCCCCTACTGCTTTAGGAATTGTGCGGTGCTCTTTCTGTATTCTTTCCTACTTGCAAGTGTTTATAAAAATTAAACAGGAGAAATTAATAAGAAAATAGAAAAAAATAAGGCTCTGTCTGTTTGTCAGTCAGTCATCTATATATGTTTGTTAAATTGGAAATGGAATTTCCATTAAATGTGTAATAATTTAGTACTATTTTTTGGCATAAAGTAAAGAATTTAACATCCACTTGTCAAAATGTCCTAGAAGGAAGCCCCCCAGAGCCTTTTGTGGAACCACAAAGAAAAAGTCTTTTTTCACTGCTAGTAGGAGGGTCATTATGAAAACAATACTCCCTTGCCTTCTGGCCATAAGCAAAAGTTTTACATGACTCACGGAGGCAGTTTGATCTTGAGTAAAAGGTACGAGGAAACAAGGATATGGTGTGCCAGGCAAGGCAGTTCTCAAAAGTAAATGGCCTAAGGGTAAGCAAGGCTGGGGAAGCGTATTCTTCAGGTTCAGGTTTAACAAGGAAAACTGACAATTTAAACAAGTTTTGGTTTCAGCAAGAACTTTAGGCTAGGGGCATATTGATGTAGGGGTTACACAAAAGATCCTAATCTTTACATAAACCCAAAACAAGTTGCCAGTGTGTTCTGAGTATCTTAAACGGGTGCATGCTTTTGTCAAAACGGAGGCATTGTATACCTAGGATCTATGCTTTCAATTATATGTAAAACTTATATCAAAAGAAAACATATTTTAGCTGATGCACTTTGATGATATGCAGACTATTTATGACCAACTGTAATGATATCTGACATTCAATTTGTAATAGATCGGAAATAAGATGGAATGATAGGTGGATGGATAGAAGGATGGATATATATATGTAATGAACAGTGAAATGTTAATGGTGAGATCTCAGTAGGCATGGTAAAATTCTTTCAACTCAGTTATATGTTTGAAAATATCCACGGACACGTGGGTAGCTTAGTTGGTTAAGCGTCCAACTCTTGATTTCGGATGCTCAGGTCATGATCTCACCAGTTTGTGAGTTTGAACCTCGCTGATAGTGCAGAGCTGCTTAGGATTCTCTCTCTCTCCCTCTCTTTTGGCTCCTCCCCTGCCATTCTCTCTCTCTCTCTCCAAATAAATAAACTTAAAAATTATTTAAAAAAAGAAAATATCCATAAAATAATTGGAGGGGTGCCTGGGTGGCTCAGTCGGTTGAGCGTCCAACTTTAGCTCAGGTCATGATCTCACAATTCATGAGCTCAAGCCCTGCATCCGGCCCTATGCTGACAGCTCAGAGCCTGGACCCTGCTTACGATTCTGTGTCTCCTTCTCTCTCTTCCCCTTCCCCACTCATGTTCTTTCTCTCTCTCTCTGACTCAAAAATAAACATTAAAAAATTTTAAAAAAATAATTGGGAAAAGAACAGATGTTTAAAAAAAAGACAAAGGATCAATAGGATCAATGAGAGTTTTATGAAAAATATGAAGTTTAAAATAGAAGATTATAAATGGGTGTTTATATTTGCTTATATGGCAGGGCAGGCAGATGAGCAGAATGCATAAGTAAGAGGTTGACTCCATGATCAGCTTTACCATCACCCTTTAAATAACCTTGGTGGAATCAAATAAATGATGAAATGAAGATAATAATATGTCCCATGATTCTCACAATTGTAATGTGAAGATTAATGTTCAAATTACTATGCAAATATAAATTTATATTATTCAAATTTAGAACTCCATTTAGTAACGCTCCAGGAACACACAAATCCAAAGCTTGCCTTTTAAACACAGATTGGAAGGTCAAAAAGTGAAGTTTTCTTCTCTAATCCTTGGAGCTTTCTTTCTCTTCTATTTTAGGCTGCCATTAATTGCTGATAAATGGTGGCAATTTGTTAGAAGCAGACAGTATTGTATCTAGTCAGTGGAGCAGAGGAAAGCATTATGAAGCAAAAACTCTGAGATCTGATGGAAACTAGCTTAAAAAACAAACAGTATAGAGACAGTTTTGAGGTTAGTATCATTAAGAAAAGGAAGAGACAATATGATATCTCTAAAATGTGTTCCACTTTCGATCAGTAAGTGTGGAAATGAGGTTCTCTACCAGCAGTGACCGTAAGGTTACTGACAGGAATGAGGACCGGTACATTCATTTTCTATTTGGCATAACAGATTAATCACCACAAATATAGCAGCTTAGAACACACATTTATTATATGACAATTTCCTAGTTTAGAATAAGAAGTCCAGATATAGGTGAGCTGGGACTCTGGGTGGTCAGGGTCTCAGCAGTTGAATTCAGAGTGTTGGCAGAGACTGCCACCTCATTTGAAGTTCAGGATCCAAGTCTAAGTTCGTATAGTTTTTGACAGAATTAAGTTTTTTTGTTGTTGTTGTATAACTGATGTCCCTGTTTTCTTGATGGTTGTCAGTCAGTGTTGTTCTCAGCTTCTAGAGGTTTCCCTTGGGTCCTAGCCATGTATTCTTCTTTCAACATAGAAATTTTCTTCTCCAAATCCAGCAGAAGAATCTCCTCTAGTCTGTTATGATGGATAGGGTCTTATATAATTAATATAATATAATATAATATAATATAATATAATATAATATAATATAATTAATATAATATAATATATTTCAGGGATGATTATCTCATTATATTTAGAGGTCCTGCCCACACTCAAGCAGAGGGAGTTGTACTGAGTGTGTCTACTAGGTGAAAGGAAATGTAAGGGCCATCTTAGAGGTCTCCTTACTATGGGGAGCTATGTTGTCAACATAATTAATATTGCCTTGAGTGAGAAAACTTTTAAAAATATCACATTCATCAGCATATCAAAGAAGATTAATAATTTTTTAGTAGAAAGATTAAATAATACTAAAATATTAGGGCATTAATAATTCTTATGAAATAGGAAGAATTTAAAGAGGGTGAGATGGGCAGTGGAGAGATGAGACTCCAGAGATAAAAATATATAAACAAACTGCATCTCTGCAGCTTTATAGTCTATACAGAATCCTTAACATAAGTGTAAACACTTAAGTCAGAAGTAGTGAGACCTTTAGAAAAAAATCTTCGTGATCCAAACACATATCCCTGGTACATAATGGATGTCATCACTGATTCACCTGGTAAATCAGGAATAAGAGCTCAACAGCATTAAAATATATTTATTCATTCATTTATTTGTTCACTTAGTAAATGCATCTTTATTTGTATCCAGATGCCTAGCACCATTTGTCATCCTTCTGTGCTGTATAAATATGAAAGAGACAGTTCTCATTCCCAAGGAGCTCACTTTCTACTACAGAAAATATTCAAGAAGAAAAACAATGACAAAGTGTGGAGGGATAAATTTTATGGTGGTGATATTCATGGATTTTTTTAGGTGCTTAAAAGAGATGCATCTGACACACACTGACCCTCGCTGATGGTTTCCTAGAGATAGTGATATTTTTGCCGCCCTAAGTACAAGTTGAATTGCTCAAGAAAAAGAATCAATTGCTTTTGCAAGTAGAGTGAAGTGTATATTCAAAGGAATGAAGTCATGACAGGCTTTTGGGAGGGAGAACCTAGGTACTTTGTTTTAACTAGAATATAGGTGCTTGGGCAGGCATTGGCAAGGATATGAAGAAATATGGAAGATTCATACATGAATGATAAACGACTAAGAGAGACTGGGTAGAAATCTTCAGTCCATCATTAACAAAGGAGGTGACTCATGCCAACTGTCAAGTTCAGCTTCCTCATCTTGGAATAGGGTAATGTATGTCCCAGGGTATTGTAGGCCAAAAGAGATAAGGGTTATAAAACCTGTACATAGCAGCTATCACTAACTAGGTTATTGCTCAAATGCCAGGCAAAGAAAAAGTTGAAAACAAACTTTTCTTATAAGATCTAGTAAGGGATTTAAATAGGTGAGGGTTGTAAGATGAGATTTGCTTTTAGAAATATCGCTTTGTTAAGATATTAGACTATTGTTTGAAGGGGGTTGAGGTTGGAGGTAGAGAGACTAGTAAGGGACAAAGGATAGGGGTTTCTGCTAAGGTAATGGCAGTAAAGCCAATGAGTAAGTGATGAGTTTGAGAGAGAACTACAGATAGAAGCATGAAGAAGTGATTACAAACTGAGAGAGAAGAAACGTGAATGATTCTTATGTCTCACAGTCAGTTGATTGAATTAATAGCAGTTTCATATACTGATGAAAGAAGGTGAGTTGTAAAGAAAACAAAAAAAGATGATCTATCACTTCTGATTTTTCTACTTTCACTCCAGAAGGTTGTGGTGGGGAGAACATGCAGAATTGCACACAGTTGGATGGTGTGAAAGAAAATGTTGGCAGAACAAAGTAGAAACTGCTGACAAGGATGGACGGAGGGTCCTCAACAGTCAAAATGAGGAGACTATGATTTTGAATTTTGTAGATTTAGTCTTTAAGCACGAGACAAAAATTACATGAAATGGCCTGGGTCTTGGAGAGGAATGGAGGCCGACTTTGCCCAAGGAAGGCTGATTAGACTGTTTACTGCTAAATTTTTGAAAGCTCCTTGCCTCCACTTATAGCTCAGAAACAGCCAACACAACTATTTGCATAGAAACCTGAGGCCTCAGATGATAAACATGTCTGTAGGGCACACCATAGAACTTACTAAAAGTGTTCTGAAAAGTTCATTTTCTCTAAACTTTCTCAGGGCCCTAGAGAGAGAGTCCTCAGAAGGACTGAGATTTAATATTTTACACCATGGATAATAGATATTATTTGATTTAGGAAAATAAAGTAATACATGCCTTCTTATATACAGGGAAAAAGTGGTGTAAATGATTAAATTTGGTAATAGTGGGTTGTGAGAGGAATGTGAGAGGGAGATGTAAAGATTCTGAACCACATATGTGAATGTTCTGCTGGAGGAGACATTTGGAAGAGATATAAATTTGGGAGTCATCAACATACAGGTGAGAAATAAAATACTAGGCATAAATTAGATTCAAGATGGGAGAATGTAGATGAAATATGAAAAAAGCCACAAACAGAAACATCAGAAATATCTTTTTTTTTTTGTAAATGTGAAAAAAAGAGCTACCAAAAATGTTAAAAATAGAAACTAAAGCCTTGCCATTACCCTATAAGTCATGTTGGTGAGAAAAAGGAAAACCAGAAAGCAAACATGCTTTTGGTCACATAAGAGGAGAGAGCCTTAAAAATGGAGGAAGGACAATATTAAGAAAAAGTAAGAATTAATTGAGAGGTCAAGTAAAACAAATACATACTGAAAACTATCAATTGGATTTAGTAATTAGACACCAATTAGGTAGTCTAAAAAGTTTTTTTCACTGTTTAAATTGTCGTTATAGATCATGTTAATAGTAAAACAACACTTAAGATAACAAGTTATAGAAATTTCTTCTGAATAACTTTAGAAAGTGGAGTATGCTTCTTTAAAATATTTATATTTCAGAAAACATAGCCATGGTGGAACATAATTTTCTGAATATATCGTGATTAATAAGAAGTAGAGCTTGGATTTGAACCATTTTGTTAGGAGTCAATGGAGAGAGGTTACTGGAGGAGGTCCAGGCTGCTCTGAAATCTGCTCTAATACTTGGGCTTTTTATGCCCAAGGTACCAAGAAGTGTCTAAGGAAGATGGAAATGTTAAATGGAGTTTCTTCCAGGACCCAGTAAAGAAGTGACAGGAAAACCCTGTGTTGGCTATTTTGTGTGTAAATCCTGCATAGTAAATCTCTTTCAAATATCTGTGTATCTATACCTATGCCTATACCTTTGTTTACTCTGGTGAACTCTGACTAATGCAGACCCCTAGAATTCTGTAGCAAAACTATTCTTTCTATGCAAAGAATCAATCACTCTTTAAAACAGCTACTACCATCTAGTAGAGTCTATGAATCAAGTGATGATTGGAGTTGTACACCATGAACTGGGTTTTCACAGATCGATTGAGTTATTAAGTTTAGTGGTATCTTTGTTAGCCCAGTCTGCTATAGCAAATTACCATGGACTGGATGGATTAAACAACAAACACTTATTTCTCACAGTACTGGAGGTTACAAGTCCAAGATCAGGGTACCAGCATGGTCAGGTTCTGGTGAGAGCTTTCTTCCTGATGTACATATGGCTACCTTGTTATTGTATCCTCACAGAGAGAAAAGACTAGCTTTCTTCCTCATCTTATAAAGACAGTAATCTCATCACAAGAGTTGTATTCTCATGATTTAATTACTTCCCAGAGGTCCCAAGTTCATTTACTGTCCTATTGGAGGTTAAACTATCAACCAACATATGAATTTGGGGGAGGGGGATCACAAATATGTGGTCCATAGTGAGTGAGAACAACAATAATCTATTGTATAATGGAAAGATACATCCAGAATAAAGCCTCCAAAAATCCAGAAGTCAAAAATAAATTAGTGACCCAAGTTCCTGTAGCATCTATCTGTTGAAATGATGCCTCTTTCTCATCTCACTTATGGACACATGGCTTTCCTGTGCCAATCATCAAAGAGGAAATATTGTGGCTTGATTCACTCACCAAGAGATCGTATGATATGTCAATTTGAAGAATAGAGCTATTCAAGCACTACGCCTAAAATGTGGTGACAAAGTGTATAGGCAGAGCTGGCGAGTGGTAATAGTAGATGTTTATTTTGAATTCATGGAGAAGTAGCTCAAGATGTAGGAGAAGATAGAGGCTTAGACATTAGTAAATATATTGTCTGGTTCATCCAAGGCTTGGGAGGTGAACAAAGAGAGAGAGAGAGAGAGAGAGAGAGAGAGAGAGAGAGAGAGAGAGATTTGGGGAAGAATAATATATAGAGCTCTGGGTTTCTGAGCCCTATGTATACAGAGTTTTTGCTCTCCAGGAAGTATTTAGTAAAAATAGCAACCAAGAGAATAGGAAGACTGACTCTGCTGAGTGTTAACTAACCTCCCCCTTTAGTCTGGTGCTGACACAAAAGACTCATGAATGAACTAGCCATGGCAGCTAGTTTGGAGGAGAACCTAGGTGAAGTCAAATAGCTTTTTATTTTTTTTAATAATTTAAATTTTTTTAAAACATTTATTCATTTTTGAGAGTGAGAGAGACAGAGCATGAGCGGGGGAAGGGCAGAGAGAGACACACACAGAATCCAAAGCAGGCTCCAGGCTGTGAGCTGTCAGCACAGAGCCTGACGTGGGGCTCGAAGTCACAAACTGGGAGATCATGACCTGAGCTGAAGTCGGACACTTAACCGACTGAACCACCCAGGCGCCCCTCCAATAGCCTTTTAAATGGCAGCATTCTCGGGGCCCTACTGAGGAATATAATCTGATGGTAGCTTCTCTGGCCTCACATGAAAACTGGTTAATATTTCTACTTCCTTACTTTCTCAAATCTTTATAAGAACTTACTCTAGATCAAGAACAAATGCAAGAATTTTGGGTTTTCTTAAATGCTGCCAAGAACTCTTGATTTTTAGAGTGAGCTATGACTTTGATGGACCTGAACTTGTTATTTTTCTTGCTTGGTTGTTTTCTTCTTCCTTCTCTCTTTTTTCCCTTTCTTCCTCTTTCTCTTCTCTTCCTCTTTCTCTTCTCTTCCTCTTTCTCTTCTCTTCCTCTTTCTCTTTCTCTTCTCTTCTCTTCTCTTCTCTTCTCTTCTCTTCTCTTCTCTTCTCTTCTCTTCTCTTCTTCTTATTTCCTTCCTTCTTTCTTCTTCCAAAGTAGGCAAACAAAGCCAGGCAACTTCACAGTTCTTATAATTGTTATTGCCCTCATGATGTTCAAGTGCCATAGATGTTATATAACCCAAATCGATTTAAGAGAAAGACAGGAGTCATATATTACTGATAAAAGTAATAAAAAAGGAACTATTATTACAAATACTATAGTTGATTAGATTTTAAGAATCACTTCAAAGCAATGGCTTTTCTTTATTTTTCTTTTTTCTTTAGAGTTAAAAAATATTAAGATATATTCGCATATAGCAAAATATACACTTTTACAGGGTAAATTCTGTAACAACTGCATATAATCAGTTATCATTACCAAAATAAAAATAGAACAATTCCATCAGTCTCTGAAATTTTGCTTGTGCCCTCCCCACAAACCCAGCCCCTCACAAACACTTTCCCTACTTTTTTTCTTTTACAGAATATAAATGCAGTCATGTAGTATGTAGTTTTTGAGTGTGGGTTCTTTCACTTAACATAATGCAGTTGAGTTTCATGTTGCTGGAAATGTGTTTTAATTCTTTTAATTTGGGTAGAGTTCCATTGCATGAATATACCTCAGTTGATTTGTCAGCTCACCAGTTCAGAAACACTGGTTTGGTGTTTCTATTTGTATGACAGTAAGTTTTCCAATCTACATGGAATGGGCATAGTTCTTGAAAAATGCACACTTAGTCAAAAATTAAAAAATTAAAATAGGAACATCTTTTTATTTTTAAAAAAATTTACAAGAAAGCTCCAGGCCCAAATGTGTTCACTAGTGGCTTTATGTAAATAGTTAAAGAAAAAAAAATCAATCTTACACAATTTCTTCAGGGAATAAAAAAGAGAGAATATTTCCAGTTTATTTCATGAGACAGAAAAAAAAACATGATAGTACAATAAAACAAGGTTATTGATATATAAGAAAATCAGGAAAACTAAAGTCCAGTATTGTTCATGAACATAGATGTAAACAATCTTTTAAAATATTAGCACAGGATATTAGCAAAATAAAGCCATTAGTATGTAAAAGAAATAACATAGGAAAGTGGAATTTATTCTAGGAATGTGAAGTTGTTTGAAATTCAATCAATATGATTTACCTCATCAGTACATATTAATATGTATGTTAATACCAAATGCATTAATGTGTTTTAATGAAATAGCAAATGTATCCATGTGTTTTAAATGTATTAATGTGTTAAAACCAAAGGAAGATGCTTGGTTCATCAAAACATCACTTGACAAAATTCAACACCTGTCTATGATTTTTTAAAAACATTTCAACAAAATTAAAATACAAGAAAGATTGTTTTTGTGCCCTTCCTATTAGTTCAAAAATAAGACCTACATTACCACATTTAATTAACGTTATGCTGGCATTCCTGCCCAGTGGATAAGGCAATAAAATAAAATGCATAAATGTCAGAAAAGGAAAAAAAAAACCTAATATTATCTGTAGGAATATAATAATATATAAAATTCCAAAAGAATCTACATTCAGAATTAATGTTAATTTAGCAAAGTTGATGGATGTGAGCTCAGTATTTAAAAAATCAATTAATTTCTATATCTGAGTAGAGAACTATTAGAACATTAATATAAAAATATAAGTAAGCTTCAGTACTATCAAAAACCCTTCTCAAGGTTTAGAATTTTAAATAACAATACCTGAGAGTTTCTGTGGCATCACATAATTATTAACATTTTATCTTTAAAAAAAATTCAGCCATGAGAAAGAAGGAAATTCTGCCATTTGCAGCAACTTGAATGGACCTTGAGGGTATTAGGCTAAGTGGGTGAAGTCAGAGAAAGATAAATACTGTATGATATCACTTACATATGGATTCAAAAAACAAAACAAGCCAAACTTGTGAAAACAGAGAGTAGATTGGTGACTACCAGTACTAGGGACTAGGGGAATAGGGAAATAGGAAGATGTTGGTCAAAGAACACACACTTACAGTTAGAAGATACATTCTGGGGATCTAATGTGCAGCATTGTGATTCAATTAACAATCGTATATTGTATACTTGAAATTTGCTAAGAGAGTGGATCTTAAATGTCCTCACCACAAAAAGAAATGGTAATTATGTGATGGAAGTGTTAAGTAACTGTATGGTGGTAATCATATTGCAATATATAAGTGTATCAAATCAACATGTACATCTTAAATTTATACAGTGCTATATATTAATTATATCTCAGTAAAACTAGAAACAAATGATTTGTCTTAAATCTAATAGTGTTACATAAAACAAAATCAATACTCTCTGTATGTATAAAAGTAGCATGTATTAGGGTGCCTGGGAACTCAGTTGGTTGAGCTTCTGACTTTCACTCAGGTCGTGATCTAATGGTTGGTGGGTTCGAACCCCACATCAGGTTCCCCACTGTCATTGCAGAGCCCACTTTGGATCCTCTCTCCCCTTCTCTCTGACCATTCCCTTCTTGTGTTCTCTCTCTCTCTCTCTTAAAAATAAATAAACACTTTAAAAAAGCATGTATTAGAACTTTAAGTATTTGTTTTCATAATGTTTACTACTAAATCAAAAGTACCAGATACACCTGGTCCAAATGTCCAAAAACAGACAAAAGCAGCAAAGAGAAAAATAATTATAGGTAATTTGGGTTTTGAAGTTATCATACATGATATTTAAATAACTGCAATTTGTTTAAGAAAGATGTAAAAGATGGAGAATTTCACCAGAAATTGGAATCAGTTAAGCTATAAATTTTAACTCAAATGTTACAAAATGCAATAACCTAATTAAAAACTCCATAGATGGATTTAACAGAAGATTAGTCACCGCAAAAGTTTTGTGAACTGGAAATAATATCAGTATAAAATTTCCAAATAGAGAGCAAAATAGCAGGAATATATGAGACATATGGGAAACAGTGAAAAGATCTGACATATGTATAATTGCAATTCCAGAAGAAATGAGAAAATTGGGAAAACACAATACTTGTAGAAATAATGCCTGAGAAATTCCCAAAATTACTGGAGGATATCAACTAAGAGATTCAACATTGCTTACAGATTTTAGGAAAACCACATTTAGGTGTATCACACCAAATTAATTAAAAATTTTTAAATAATCATATAGAGAAAATCTTAAATGTTGTGTTACAAAATTTACCTTAAAGGATCAACACTAAAATTAAGAAGTGATTTTCCAAAAGAAATCATGAAATCCAAGAGACACTTGAGTCGATACTTCATAGAAGTCTAAATTTAATGAAAACATCCCTGAAAAGTGAAAGTTATTTTTTTGAAAGTATAAGTTAAAGACATTCTCAAGACAAAAAAAAAAAAAAAATTGGCACCTGTAAAACTGCAGTAAGAGTCACACCAAAATAATCCCTTCAGGTGTAATGAGAATCTTTCCAAGTAGAAATATGGAAATGTGGGCAAGGCTTATGAGCACGAAAGGGGCACATACATGCATAACCCTAAATAAATGTTGACTGAAAAGAAAAGCCAAAAAAAATCTAAATAATATTAAGGATGGCTTGTAAGATTCACAATATATGTAAGGTTTCAGGTTTCTGTAGCATAATGGTGGTTGCCTACATCCTAATGTCAACATTTCCTCAAAAACACCATGCAAATTAAATAATAAAAGCAAAAATACTACACTTAGAGATAATAATCGTAGAAATGAATTATTACTGAAAAACAGAGTTGGGAGTGAAACAATTTAGAAGGAGATGTCCTTTGAAGTAGGAAAGAAAGGGAAAAATAGAAGCAACTAGTGAAAATTAAGGATCCTACAGGAACAAAAATGAATATAAAATTAAAAACATACCCTATCCCACTCTGATGAAAAGACACCATAATTTAAAGACATTGTGCTTCATTTTATCAACAGAAAAGGCATCCATGAACTGAAAACCATTAGAATGCTATTAAAACCATCAACTTCCATCTAGACATATCAATTATGTCTGATCCAGAAAAAGATAAAATATTTTTAAATGAAGAGAGAAAACACAGTCAAGATACCAACCAAACTGTTACAATACTGAAACAATGTAAGAACCAGAAAATTTTAGCTGATAAAAATTCTACTCAAATAACCCAGTGAAGAAATGGGCAGAAAACATGAATAGACACTTCTCTAAAGAAGACATCCGGATGGCCAACAGGCACATGAAAAGATGCTCAACGTCGCTCCTCATCAGGGAAATACAAATCAAAACCACACTCAGATATCACCTCACGCCAGTCAGAGTGGCCAAAATGAACAAATCAGGAGACTATAGATGCTGGAGAGGATGTGGAGAAACGGGAACCCTCTTGCACTGTTGGTGGGAATGCAAACTGGTGCAGCCACTCTGGAAAAACAGTGTGGAGGTTCCTCAGAAAATTAAAAATAGACCTACCCTATGACCCAGCAATAGCACTGCTAGGAATTTACCCAAGGGATACAGGAGTACTGATGCATAGGGGCACTTGTACCCCAATGTTTATAGCAGCACTCTCAACAATAGCCAAATTATGGAAAGAGCCTAAATGTCCACCAACTGATGAATGGATAAAGAAATTGTGGTTTATATACACAATGGAGTACTACGTGGCAATGAGAAAGAATGCAATATGGCCCTTTGTGGCAACGTGGATGGAACTGGAGAGTGTGATGCTAAGTGAAATAAGCCATACAGAGAAAGACAGATACCATATGTTTTCACTCTTATGTGGATCCTGAGAAACTTAACAGAAACCCATGGGGGAGGGCAAGGAAAAAAAAAGGTTAGAGTGGGAGACAGCCAAAGCATAAGAGACTCTTAAAAACTGAGAACAAACTGAGGGTTGATGGGGAGTGGGAGGGAGGGGAGGGTGGGTGATGGGTATTGAGGAGGGCACCTTTTGGGATGAGCACTGGGTGTTATATGGAACCCAATTTGACAATAAATTTCATAATTGGAAAAAAAAGAGAAAAAAGTTCTACCTAAAAAACTGACATAATGCAGAAAAAAATAGTGCAGTACACCAACTTGAATGAAATATTATTTAAAAAGAAAAATAATTTGATCAATGGGCTTGAATCCACAACACTCAAATGGTTTGTTATAGATCTACACCCAGTGGAATTATTGAATACTAATTAACTGCACCAGGTCTGACATGTCCTAAATAGAGGCAACCTATGATTTGAATCAGTGACTAATACATGTTTTTTTTTTTTTTTAATTCTCCCACTGCTAAGCTATACAAGTATGGGAAACAAGACATAAAAGTATTGATTTCTATTCTTGAATCTTTGAACTCTGTACATTTGGAGACTGTTCTCAGGGAGAGAGTACTTCCACTAGAAGATATGACAATATATCATTGAACCTGAAGTTGAGAAAACCATCTGTAGATTTTGGACCTTTTATTACACTGAACAAAGGCTAAGAAGGTTACTGTATTGGTCGGGATGATCCTAATTATTTTTGAGAAATTAGTTTGCTTCTATAAATTTGAAATGGGACATCTGATAATACCATGTCCATTAACAAAAAGTTAATGAAACATTATAGGAATCAGTGAAAGTATGAGCAAGATCACTGAGGTAGTTTGTTTAGAAATTAAAGTTTTGTTCATATCCGAGCTCGTCGTCCCTTCTTCCTTTGTCACTGAACTCTGCTTTTTTAATTTTTATTTTTAAAAGTTTATTTATTTTGAGAGGGACAGAGACAGTGCAAGTAGGGGAAGGACAGGCAGAGGGAGAGAGAGAGAGAATCCCAAGTAGGCTCCATGCTGTCAGTGGAGAGCCCGACGCAGACTTGAACTCATGAAACTGTGAGATCATGACCTGAGCCTACACCAAGAGTCAGACGCTTAACTCACTGAGCCACATGGGCACCCTAGAACTCTCTGTTATATTTTGCAATTTCTTGGCTTTTGATGGATACCTGCAGGCAAAAATAAGGGAGAAGGGACTTGCTTCTTCTAGTTAGCTTGCTATTCCTAGAAGCTTCCCTCTAGCAAGGGCCCTTCACCTGGTCAGAATCCTGCCTCTTTGAAGCCACTTCTCCAGCCATCACCATATATCTACATGACCCTATTCTTTAGAGACATAAATTCTGGGATGTTGAAAACTTTCTTCCAAATTTTTAGGTTTAGATAATTTCAACTTATGTTGCCGTACAGCCATCAAGTTGTATTTGAATTTTATAATCTTATAATGAAAAAAATGTATATAACAATTGCATGTTATGCAGCATAATTGGTACTAGGATTAGATGTGGGTGAGAGGCTGCCACTTACTCTTCTGCTAAATGTGCCATGGTACTTCTAGATATCCCTGAGATGTATCAGGGTACACACGTCGGTATTCCTGGGTTGCACCCAGATCCCTGCTGGGATAGAGAGCAGCAGAGTTACAGGGTGCTGATGGGCAAAGGGAGCTGGGTAGAGATCAGGAGCACCAGGGTCAGGAAATAGGCAAGTGAGAACCAGACCTAGGAAATGAGGGTGGCAGTGGGGAACAGGTTGATGGATGAGTGAAGGATCCAAGCCCCAGGCATACGTATCACTGGCCCATCCAGTTTCGCATACAGAGCACAAATTGAAAGATACAATTATTAAGAATTTCACAATGGCAATCATGGAGCATTAAACTCCTAAATGGAGTTTTGTGTGACTGCAGTGGTGACATACCCATGATGCCAGTCTCTGTATAGTGACAAAGTAATTGGAAACACTATTATTATTATTTAATAATGAAAGCAAATTGCACACTTTTCAGTATCTGTATGGAGAGAGAATAAAGTCTGATTAACTTTTTAATTGTTTCCATAAATTATGTGCCTGTCTTGTTCTAGGTAATTTCTTCCCAAAGAAACAGAATCATTTACTCAAAATATCTGGCTCAATGGAAGAATTTTGTTCTATGAATTGTGGGTTTTTATTTTCTTAAAATTATAAGGATTTTTTAAGTTTATAATATTACTCTACATAAGTAAGTTTGCATTATATACATTGATAAATGTATTGGATATTTAATGTGTTCTGGAATCATTTGATTGCATTTAAATTTAATTCAATAAATTTAGGTATTAAATGTGACTTTATCCAATTTCTCTTTCCTCGAATACATAGAACATATGGGATCACTTATCCCATGTTAGATAGTAACTTTCTGTTTTCCATGATCACAAAATTCTTTAAAAATGGCATTGACTTGGTGGCTCAGTTGTTTAAGTGTTTGACTCTCGATGGTGGCTCAGGTCATGATCACAGTTAGTGAGTTTGAGCCTTGGATCTAGCTCTGCACTGACAGTACAAAGCCTGCTTGGGATTCTGTCTCTTACTCTCTCTGCCCCCTCCCCACTCTCTCTCGCTCATGCTCTCTCAAAATAAATAAATAAACTTAAAAAAAGTAAAAATGGCATTGACTCAGTGACAGTTGAAGAAAGATATAATACACATGGTCTCTCATCCATTTCTTCTCTCTCTCTCTCTCTCTCTCTCTCTCTCTCTCTCTCTGTCTTTTCTTTTTTACTTATGATGCCAATTTTAATAACAAAGTGTTAACATAAAGATTAACATAAACTTCAGGTATGATAGAAGCGTGTTCCACAAAATTCAGAAATAGTTGGTGTCAGTGAAATCAAAGCAAATGTGTAGGAGACTTCAAGGAACTGGGTGGAATTCTTCAAGAACACTTCTCGATTTCTCCTTGATTGCCCAAAGTCGGTGGGCTACCCGGAAGGAAAGAAGGCAGGTGACCGACCTAATTTATTTACAATCTTGCTAATGATTATCTTCCTGCAAATAGACGAAGATATTTTTTGAAATGTCTTGAAATATTTTTTGAAATGATTTGAGTAGGATGTCTGCTTAAGTCCAGAAAACTAGGATCAATGAAATTATGACATACGGTTTTCTGTACAATATTACATAAACTATATGACATCTGGGAAATAAAATAGAGCCGTTTCATAACCTATATGCTTCCTGCTGTGTGGAGTAATGACCCATATACCTTGTTAGGGACCCCATTCATTACACTGGTCAAAGATCGTATGTCTGATATATGAAGGAGGAAGGAATGCCTGAGGCCTCTCTCTGTTTCATTCACCTGTGCCTCTTTCTTGATTAAATCATTAAAGCTACTAGTAAGTGTTCATAATGGTTAAGTTCTCTGATTGGTTAGTCTAATTTGACAATGCAGTGATTTGCATTATTACAAGGATATTTGAATTTAAACACAAATAGAAAATAAGTGTCTCAAGCCCATATATTGTAAAGCGCATGCCCAATGAAGTTTATGAATTTCAAAACAATGCTGCTTGGATTAAGCCACTTATCTGGAAAAAGTTAAAGAAAACTTCTTCATGTGGATGTATGCAGTTATATGCATTTAAAACATTTTCGACCCTGTCAACTTCTTGGTTTGTCAACCTTAATAGCAACCCATAAAAATGTTCTTGTTTTGTACATCTTTAATTTGGAAAGCAGAGGAGCATGGTGTTCTGCAGCTTCCATTGCACCTGTCACTCACATCAGGGACATAAGTTTGTTTCCATAGTGCACTTTATCTATATTGAAGTTCTTGTCACAAATCTTGATCTCTAATAAGTAAATTCATGAAGCTTATAATTGGCACAGTACATACAATTGTAACATTGATTTCACTTAATCTTTAACCTGACATATTGCAGGTTTTACAGTAGCAGTTCTCATATTGAGACTCCATCTGTTAATGGCAGGAAACAACATTGCTATACTCCAGGAAGCTGCCAAAAAGTGTAAACGACTTGATATGCTGCTAACTGTGGAGTTCAAGTGTACTCAATGATGCTCTTTTTGTATTTCCTATTTACATGGAAATAACCTTTGAACACAACAACTGATAAGGATCCCTGTAGATCAGACTTCTTAACACATGTTAGAAACAATAATAAATTACATCTTTTACTTTTAATGTGGAGAAATTCCTTTAGCGTCTCTCAGAGAAGTACCTCGGCATTCTGACAGAACTATTAAACCTATTAGTTCATATCAGTGAGCTAAGTTAAGGTGCCAAATGTTTTCTTGAGCCTACCAGTCAGTGCATCTTTAAGTCACACTACCTTGATTGTATTAGTTACAGGGCTTCAGATAATCCTTCCAGGCATGCCAAAATGGAATCATGTGTGCACTCAAAAGTAATTTATTTCTTGGCAAGTCTTCGAGAAAAGCAAAAGACACTTGCTCATAGTAAATAGTGCAGTACTTCTTGACAAATACAGTCTTTTTCCAGGTCGGATTAATAAATATTCATTTGGCACCTACTGTGTGCCAGGAAATTTGCTGAGTGCTGTGTCTACAGATATTGCAAAATATGTTTTCCTGCCCTCAAATAGCACACTGATTAGGTACTGAGAATGATATATAAGAAGGTAACTAGAAAGCATTCCATTAAGCATAGATAAAGATGGGAGGGGGAGAGAGAGAGAGAGGAAGGGGGTGAGAGAGAGAGAGAGATGGGAGAGAGAGGGAGAGGGCGAGAGAGGGAGGGAGGGAAGGAAGGAAGGTAACATGACAGTTTAGGATAATGAAAAGAGCAGAGAATTTTCAGTGAAACTAGTTTAAATAAAAAACAGCTTTCTCCCTCCCTCTCTCTCTCTGTCTCTCTCTCTATATATGTATATATATAGTTCAAAGACATTGAGAAAATTCTAGAATCACTATAATTTTGTTTGTATCTATAAAGTGTGATATATATATACTTACTAAATTGATAAAGTTTATAAAATTTCACAAGAGAAGGAAATTGAGTTCTTTAAAGTTAGAAAACATTTCAGATGAAATATATTTATTTATTTAAAAAAATTTTAAGTGTTTATTTATTTTGAGAAGGACAGAGTGCATGTGTGAAAGTGGTGGGGGGAGGCAGCAGCAGAGAGAATGGAGACAGGAGAGAGAGAGAGAATCCCAAACAGTTCTCTGTATTGTCAGTGAAGGGGAGACATGATTCCACAAACCATGATCATGACCTGAGCAGAAATCAGGAGTTTGAATGCTTAGGGGCTCCTGGGTGGCTCAGTTGGTTGAACATCTGGCTCTTGATTTCAGCCAAGGTCATGATCTCAGGGTTCATGAGTTCAAGCCCCATATACAGGCTCTGTGCTGACAGCCCAGAGCCTGCATGGGGTTTTCTGACTCCCTCTCTCTCTGCCCTCTCTCTCTCTCTCTCTTTCTAAGAAATAAATATATAGACATAAAAAACAAAACAAAACAAAACAGGGGCGCCTGGGTGGCGCAGTCGGTTAAGCGTCCGACTTCAGCCAGGTCACGATCTCGCGCTCCGTGAGTTCGAGCCCCGCGTCAGGCTCTGGGCTGATGGCTCGGAGCCTGGAGCCTGTTTTCCGATTCTGTGTCTCCCTCTCTGTCTCTGCCCCTCCCCCGTTCATGCTCTGTCTCTCTCTGTCCCAAAAATAAATAAACGTTGAAAAAAAAATTTTAAAAACAAAACAAAACAAAACAAAAAAAAAGAATTGGTGCTTAACTGACTGAGCCACCCGGGTTCCCTGAAATATATTTAACCTAGGTTTGATAACTAGGTGTTTTAGTTTGGGTGCTGTAACAAATTACCACAAACTAGGTAACTTAAACAACAAGCATTTATTACTCAGTTCTGGAAGCTCAGAAGTCCGAGATCAACGTGCCTGCAGATCCAATGTCTGATGAGGACCTACTTTCCTGGTTGACAGATGGCCTTCTTTTCCTTGTAATCTCACATGGTGGAGAGCAGAGAGAAAGAGCAAACTCTCACATCTCTTCTTATAAGGATCCCATTCAGGAGGGCTCCACCCTCATGATCAATTATTATCCCAAAGACTCTACCTCCAAATAGTATAACATGGAGGGGTAGGATTTCAACTTATAAAAGGTTTTGAGGTAACACATTTCAGTTTATAACATTAGGTCTGGTTTAACAGTAGAAGAGAAAGACAACTAATGTAAAAGATATACAGACTCTTGAAAAAAAGCATCCCTGTTTCTGGAAAGTGGCAAATACTGTTGTTATTTGCCTCAGTACGGGCATGGATCAGACTGAATTATTAAAACAGAATAGTGAGAGTGCAAGTAGAAAGAGATCAATGAAATACTTGTTCTCTTAATTTTAGGATATGTTTTCTTTGGATATGGTCATTTCTTATATTTTTAGGAATTAACCAATCAGATCAAAAGGTATGTTTTGATTCTATAAATAAAATCAATTAGTCACCAATGTTAAATTATTTGGGAATACACTCTTTATGAATATAAGGTTGACTATTTCTTTAGTGAGTGAATTTAGGTTTAGAGGTATTGATCAACAGCACATATGATGACACTATGAAATATTGAATATATCCCTCTACTACAGTCCATCCTATGAGGCAAATATGAAATGGTCATATCGTAGATGGTATTTTGGAGTGTCAATGGCTTTCAACACTGGAGGATAGGCTAAGGAGAAACTTAAGTACTGGTTTTCCTCAAGCCAGTAACTGAAGGAAATGGATATACATATACATCATCTATCTGATTACCTTTTCTGTCGTTTTGAAATGGTCTCTTAAAAATGAAATGGCTTTCAACAGAAAATATACTTAGAATAAGAGCAAATTTGAAAAGAATTAGAGCTACTATAAAAATGGAGACAAAAAGAGTGAAAAGCCTCAACAGAAAATAAGACTGAAATTGAAATATTACTTCCAATGTTTGTGCTTATTCAAATACAGGGAAGTATGAAGTTTCAATCTGTCATAAATATGAGATTTTATAAGACTTCTTAATTATTATTTATAATGTTGAAACATAATGAATTGATTTTGATAAGTAAACAGAAAAATTACTAATTAGTTATGTAGGCATATTGGTAAAGATCCAGGAAGTATGTCATTTTGTTTCTGTTTGGGGAAAATGATTAATTGAAGGCATTAGTGCTACTTT